>NC_134269.1:83218776-83463776 GCF_031893055.1 Leptodactylus fuscus
GAACCAATGCTTCTCTTTCCATACTGGCAATTTAGAATTATGATATAGCCCGATGTATAGTAAGCGTTAGTAAGTACATAAGCAGGTTCAGCATGTACTGCCCAATTGGTCCTATGTATATATTTTGTGGGTATCCAATCAAATACAACACCTGAAAAGTACAAAGTACACACCAGAATCAGCCCATTGTACATACTGCAAGCTCTTCTTAGTTAACGGGTATACATCTTCTATTTTAATATTCCACTCACACTCATTTAGGATGTCGACTGTAGAGATACAAATTTATAATTCCTCTAAATTTATAGTATTGTTTCCCAAGCTTCGAAAAATCAGCCAGGAAATGCATTAGGATTTCATAGCCAGAGAAAACTAAATAAACTAATGTTTTTTGTAACTATTTTTCTGAAATGAATACTTTATAAAGTAATTATATTTAGCTTTGGCTTTTTTCCAACAGAAGTGCTGCGGTAGTGGCATTAATGCATAAAGAAACTGAACATTACAGTATATATCGGAAAGACAATCAAAGCATGAATAAAATATCCTGCAATAAACAAAAATAACTATGTAGAGCACTTATCAAATAGAATCACTATATTGTTGTATCTGCATATTCATAAGCACAGGGCATTCCAGCAAGCACAATACTATATCGTATTGTTATAGAAAGTTATAGAAAGGCAGTTATAGAAAGTAGACTGTTAACCCTTATAGTACATTTAAAGTCTATTTTAAGTCATTTATGTAGAATTTAGCCTGGTGCCTATATTCCTGTCTTAGAATGAAGAAAAAACTCCTGCAAACATTCTTTAAAAATCTTCAAGCATCATTCCATCACATTATTAAAGCTTGAAGATTTGTAAGGCTACCATGCTAGAGTAGGCTTTTCCTACATTCCATATTTGTTTTTTGTTTTTTTGTATGGTTTTTTATGTAGATTGTGAGCCCCACATAGAGCTCACAATGTACATTTTTCCCTATCAGTATGTCTTTGGAATATGGGATGGAAATCCATGCAAACACGGAGAGAACATACAAACTCTTTGCAGATGGTTTTTTGCCCCTGGTAGGATTTGAACACCAGGACTCCAGCACAGCAAGGCTGCAGTGCTAACCACTGAGCCACCGTGTGGCCCCACTTCATTGGCATTTGAAGAGACAGCCCATACGTACATCTTACATCTTGTAAGTCTCATATGCTATCCCCCAAATCTTTCGACCCCTACATTCCATATTTGTCACCTGTTCCAACACAGTGTTTCCCTCCCACAACCGGACCTGTGCTGGTGAGCTGACTACTTGTCTTTGTTTTTTTTTATATATAGATCACAATGTACATTTTTTTTCCTATCAGTATGTCTTTGTAGAATGGGAGGAAATCCACACAAATATGGGAAGAACAAACAAACTACAACATACTAATGTTGTTCCTGGAAGGATTCAAACCCAGGACTCCAGTGCTGCAAGGCTGCAGTGCTAACCACTGAGCCACCATGTTGCCCCATGACTTCTTGTCTTCTGTGTTAGTTGGCTTATCATACAGTGCAGCACATTCACTTTGTCCTCAAATACCCCCAAAGTATTCTAGATATGGCCATACGTAATGCACAAACAGTAACTGCGTCATTGGATTTACGTTAGCACTCTCACAAGATGACAGACATATGATGTTAATTGTAGTAAAGGAAATCTTCTCATTGATAACTATATTTGTGAGTTATCTGCTTCTTTCTAGTCTGCATCTTTATCATAAAGCTCCAATTGGCAAGGTGTCTATTATGTGGACATGAAGTCATTTTCTCCTTTCTTCATACCTATGACAAGACTGTCATAGAACAATAAATCTAACAATAAATAGAAAAACTGACATCTTCTCCACAATTGTGTCAGTTGGAAAGTCTTATTGCTGGTCACAGGGCTAGAAGGGAGCATATAACTCACAAATACATCCACTGGTACTACATTCATGACAATTAACGTCATGGACTTTACTTTTTTTCCTGGGGATAGAGGAAATTCATTTATTCTTGTATTAATAACATCAAACTTATAAGTGAGATATTGAGTTGACTAAAAGCGCCCATACCCTTTCACCAGCTAATGACCAGGACCCTTTCCTCCCAGCTGCCCCCATATACATACATACTCTGTGTACATATATTGTCAACATGGAGAGGAGGTGTTGACTAATCTGCCCTGAGAGTCGACTGATAGAGTGTTAAAGTTCAACATCCTTCTTTCCTCTAACATGAACTGATACAAATATAGTCAGCCAGTTCCACAAAAATCTGTGGGTTCTTCCAACTAATTTCTTATGTGTATGGGAGCCTTAAAACACCATGAACAATAATGGGTATGCATACTATATCATGAGGATGGAGAGGCATGCTAAGTAAAGGATTAGTATTCTGAAAATCCTTTAGCAAATGTACCATACTAATAAAGCTCATTAATGATGTTAATTTAATATAATATATCTGATTATTCCTCTGGCCTATCCGCTTCCATTTCTGAACTATAGCTATAATTGTCTGCTTCTGCCAACCATCTTCAATCAGTGGATAATCAAATACCATGTGAGAGTTATCCAACTCAAGACACTCAAAAAGAATACATTAAATGAAAACCCTACAACTCGGTGAAAACACAATTAAGCACTTCATTTGTCCAGGAATGCAAAAGTGCTACAATAACTATCATTCACTCAAAATAATCAGAGATGATGAAGAATAGACAACAATTACACAAATCTTATTTCTTGATATAAATCAGATCAGTAAAGTGGATCTCTTCCTAAAACCAAAATGAATGCTTGTGGAGTGAACAAACTTCAGGAAATAGAAATGAATACTACACTTTAGTAGCATGGTTCCTGTATAACAGCTTCTATTTAAGGGTACATTACAGTATCTGGTAGAGTATGGGCTATGTGTATTACATTCAAGTGAATGGGAGATGAGCTGAAGTAACTTGGAATTCCACGGCCTATTAAAAAAGCAGTGGGGGTCCGGTAGGGCCCCCTAATGGCACAAGGCCCTCCTTGGGATTCACTGGAATCCTAGTGGACCAATCGAAGCCTTTCAATAAAGATAACAAAAGTGCTTGTTCACATTGCGTATACATAATATGTACAAGTGGAAGAACAAGTAGACAAAATCACTTATATCATTCCTTTCATTCTATTCAAGGTATAGGCTACTATGGGAAGAGTCTGCGATCCTTTCACCTCATTGTCACTGAAAGTCTATTTTTTGTGTGATAAGTGCTGAGTTTGATGTAAACTGCAATATAATATGCTGCAATTATCTTATTTTCATGATAAGTTTCAGGTTATACAGTATAGGGGAAGTACAGTATGTGTCATGTGATTTTTCTATACTCCATATTACACTAAACTACAACCCGCTAGTATTAAACAGGACCAGGAGCATAGAGAACCATAGGAGATGCTAGAAACATTGGAATGGGATCAGTGGGGGATCAGTAAGGTAAGACAGACTTATTTTATTTATTTTTTTTCACCTTTCTCAGCCATTTATATACAAACCAATGTCAATGACCATTAATCCTTTTACATACAGTATAAAAATGTAGGCAGGTATGTAGCTAGTGTGACTAGTTCTGACTGGCAGGAGCAACAACAACGTGTCTGGTGTCAATACAGACAGCACCGCATGTGGCATAAACACAGCGGAAAAAAATCAAAGTTTCACAGTCTCTGTAAAGTGGATTGGATTTTAGCAAAACCCATCCACACATTGCGGAAAAATCTGCACAACAGAAACGCTGTGATTTTCCAAAATCATTGCAGCATGTCAATTATACCTAGGGTTTTCCAATAAGAAACTGCGATGCGTTGCTGCTCTGGTTTTTCCCGTAGCACTTTTTTTGCTGCAGCATTAGCCAAAACGGTTTTCTGGCCTCAAACTGATTTTACATACTGGTGATCTATCCATCGTATAGGTAATCATTATGGAATATATCAGGGTCTGACACCCAGACCCCATGCAAATCAGCTAATCTAGCAGCCTCTGGATGCCAAAAACTGCTAGTGGACGATTGCTCGTATTAAAGTAACAGTAGCAGAGCTGCAATCTCCTGTAGAAAGCACTGCTAGGTCATTCCTATTACTTGAAAAAGAATGGTGTTCCCCATCCACTACCAACTTCTGGCACCCAGAGATTGCTGCAGCAGCGGATTTGGGTGAAGTCCAAATGTCAGACCCCGACAGATCATATACTGATGACTCATCCTGTGGATGGGTCATCAGCATGAAAAATCAGTCTGGAACCAGGAAACGCTTTTAATTACTGACTACAATTCAGTTTAATGGAATGATTTTTGGGGAAAAATTAACAATCCATTCTTTTACATCACAAAATGTATCCCTGTTTTCTGAATGCAAATGGTACATTTATGATGGGATCTAAAATGTCAGGCCAAAACTACAGTTTCTTGAGAGTGGGATCATAATTCATTGCTCTAGTGGAGGATGACAGAAAATGTAAAAATCAAACCTGCGGATACCAATATAATTCATAAAAGGTCAATATCTTTGTTTCATTACTCAGAGACTCCCTTCTCACAAAGCAATTAAAGCTTAGTCAGATCAGTAAAATTGCTGCATTGGCAGAGTTATACTGATCCTGAACTGAAAAGTTAGTATGAAAAGTGAATTTAAAAGTGGAGTTATAGTTTTGCCTCTGTGTTAGATAACCACAACCAACACTTACATTCGATAAAAAATATTTTGGAATTATTTTGTAACCAATTCCAGTTTTCTGGAGACAATTGCAAATTTTTAAGTCTTTGCTCAAAAATTTGTAACATATGTACTTGATTTTTACTATACCCATACCTGGAGCAGATTAGGTTTTTTTGGTACTTAGGTATCTTGATTAAATTTGTCACATCTTACTCTAGAGCATAAATACATACAGATGTATCCGCTGTTAACTGCCCTCTTAGCTGAATATGTCCAAATATGGGTATCACAAATTAAGGAGCTTTTCTAAAAACAACATGATCTGCTGATAAATTAAATGGATATTCCAACGTCAAGGATCCCATCTATACTGGTAGCTTATGTAATTTGAAGAGTTTTCCTAAATACATTGCTTTAGCAATGCTGCTTCATTTGCCTGCTATGTGAAATTATTCTAGTCATTGTTTATACAAAATTGTCAAAGAGACCAGCCTGTTCTATCTCCTTATCTAGGGTTATAGGATGTATGTGATGACTCACTGCTCCCTAGATGGGAGGGTTCTGAGTTCTTCACTTTCATAGCTGTTCTATTCTGCTCTGCAGTCTGGGCAATCAGGTCAGATAATTGCAGTTTGCTGGTAAAGGTTCGGCCAGTGTCAATATGTCTCTATGTAAATACAAAGGCAACTCATTGAGTTCACTTCAAAGTCCGTTCTCTCTGACCATGGTAAGTGTTCTATTCAACCTTGTGTAATACAATATACATTTATTGTGCATATCTGATCTGCATTATTAGAATTCTCTAGAATTACCTTTCATGGTAAAGACAATGTCTATACCTATAGAAGTACTTCATAGTACCCTGTCCATCAAACAGTCAAAGCCTACCCACCAGCTTGTTGAAGAATACAGGAAGTGAGAAGAACAGACAGCAGACAAACTGCTGAGAAGGCGATAGGAAAACCCCTTTAACACAAATTGATATGCTACCCTTCATACCTGTGTCTATGTGTGGTCAAACTGTGGGGAGTAGAAGGGGAGAATATGAATTGCAGCCTTTTGTTAGCTTGTTGTGATATTGTGTTGAACTTTGTTTAATAAGAATTTGCATTAATTAGTTATATTGGAGAATATTTAAGTATGGTTACATCTGTACACATATTTATTAATATGTATTAGAATACTAGAATGCAGTGTATTCCTGTGAGGATACACTTATTTTTCCCAAGAACTGCAGAGACAAACACTGTCACAGGCATGTTAGAGCTTCTGTATGGCTGCACAGAAGGTGATGGCCTCAGCATGTGCATTGTTTCGGTAGAGCGAGGGGTCAAGAAGATTTGTCATTTTATAAACTGAACTCAATCTGGTTGCAAGTGGAAGCAAGTCTTTATTGTATTTTGTCACTTATCATCACCAATGCAATACAAAAAATTGTAATAAAGCCACAACAAGAGTTAAGTGGGAAAAATCTGTTTACAGAATGCAGTAGTTCGTATAGTTACTGGATAAGATGTGAATGGCACTAAATCACTTAAGATCATTTTAGCTGTTTGACTCTATACACATTGGAAGTGACAAAAGGCTATCTGTGTAAGAGAGCCGTGTTTGTCACGTTGTACTGTGTCAGTGGCCAACATTCTTCAAGTCTGTTTGAGGGTATCCATGTGGCAACACGCTGGGAGTAATTCATCACCCTTAGACACCATGAAGGTGCAACCCAGCTCATTAGAACATTGAGTTGCCACAGACTGAAAGCTCACACAATGTCCTCTAGGCAATAACATCGGAGGTGTTGGGAGGACAGACGCTGGGCTGTAACTAAATTACTTCTAGCTAAAACAATTTGTTCACGCTCACATCTTAGAATGTTAACAAGATGTAGTTAAATAAAGACAATATCTGCTTGGCTGATCTTTTAGCTTTTAATCTTAAAATCCTACTGTTCCTCTTAAATGCCATTGCCGGTTACCTCAGTTAATGTTTAGAAGAATGGAATAGAAACTTCTGGAATACAGCAATCCCATTAACAATTTAACAGTATAATATGGGCATTTAAATGAATGACCACAGGTAACTTTATGGATGGCCACAAACCATGATAAACTGTTACAGCATCCTCCATCTATGATGGTCATAAATTCATGACCGCACTGTTTCTTGGCAGAGTCAGCACTAGTTTGGCATTCTTTTCACAGACTTTCACTGGGAGTTGGATTCGTTAAAATAAAGCGGGTCTGATGTGTCAAAAAGAAGAGCATGCTGGGGCAACACAGTGGCTCAGTGGTTAGTACTGCAGATTTGCAGCGTTGGAGTCCTGGATTCGAATCGTGCCAGGAACAACATCTGCAAGGAGTTTGTATGTTCTCCCCATGTTTGCGCAGATTTTCTCCCATTCTAAAAAGACATACTGATAGGGGGAAAAAGATTTCATTGTGATCCCTACTGTATATGGGGTTCACAATCTACATTTAAAATAAAGAAAAAAAATCTATTGATTTTAACAATCGTTGTTAGAACTCAGCCATGAATCCCCATAGCGTGAATACAGCCTAACAGGGCATATGTACAGGAATTGTCTATGTCAACATCTTTTCAAAGGTATTTATAGTTTTAGAAATCCCTTCCTTATACTGAAATTACCTCAATAAGCAGCTGATGAAGGTGGTTCTTGCTTTTTGGGAAAATGGTGTGGAGTGTGCATAAAAGCCAGTTGCCACAATTTATGTAGCAACTAGCTTATACAAAAAATATTGAAATACCTGCCCCTGTTGTGGCTGTAGCCGCAATGAAATCTACATGTAACACAAGTATATTTCATAGTAGATCTTGGTGTGAATATATAGACTAGTTCAGAAGTTTAATTCTTACAAAATATATGAAGTTGACCTTACTCTTTGACTGCCTTGAAGCTCCACTGATCCATTTAACTGATAGACGTGTGTTCAAAGGTTCCATTTAGGGGAAGCTCTCACAGACCATATGAATCACTCTGCCAAAATCAATTAATATCTTGCAGACATATTCAACTTTCAGTGCATCCTTTCTTAACACATGTATTGATTTCTGAGTGCCTTATTTCCTATTGCCCGAAGCAGTAACATGTCAATCATGATGCCTTTGATTTGTGATCTTCATGAAATCTATGATTTCATTACATCCGAATTTAACTACTCTTGAAATATGAACCGCTAGACTTCCAAGATAAAATTTATCCTATAGCTCTGAAGTGTAAAGTTAATATCAGTAGAGAATATGACACACTTAAACACTAACAATCCCTTATTTCTATGACCAGCTAAAAATACACTTCCGTACATGGTTTTATTACCAACTGGAAACGGTTAGATGTCTTCTAGGCGCAGGCTGCTTGCGACTAATAGGCAGCCAGGTGTCACTGCTTTAACATAAGCGATCATCTGAACGGCTTCAGCCCTCCAAGTGGTGACAGCTGAAATTTCCCTGCATTGAAGTGACTTATAAGAACATTAAGAATGGAGGATGATAATAGAGAATGGAGGATGGAAAAGAAAACAACTCCTCCTTCATAAAAGTATAAAATCCAGCAGACCGATTTAGCAGAAAAGAAAAGCAGAGGTGATTTGATGTAAATTGTAAAATGGTGAAACTGCCCATAATAACTAATAAAATAATGTTTTTAGGGATAACCTCTAATCAGAATGAATAGGTAATATAATAATAGCTCAATTTACTCTGAGTAGCATAAAACTAGTTAAAAAGAACAATATCTATCAGACAGCAACTTTCAGGAGTTGGATATGAAAAGATTAGCTAACAAATCATAGAACGCTGTCTTTTGATGGCTCTCATGATGTAAGGTCATGACACCAACCACATTGAACATAATTACTAAAGAGATCATTCTGGAAGTATTTGACAATCAACGAATTACTGCAGTTTGGGAGTCCTCATCATATGCAATTATATCACTGCCACCAAACTACTGATTATATGATTGATGCTTTACATACAGTAGCGCAGTACACATTTACAGTATTTATAGCATAGGCCTGTTTGCTATATAATACCGCTCTACTCTTTTACCTTAGTATATCATAACAATATTATTGTATACGTTTTCCCACTTGATTGATTTTGGGTCATACTCTTCTTTTAAAGTGATTGTCTATTAACATAAAAAGTTATTTGGATCTTTTGCAAACAGAAATTCCATTAATTTAGTAACACACATCAATTAATTTAAGAAGCGCAATTTCTGCATTCATTCTGACAGTCAGGGAGCTGTCCCATCCCGTGTCTAGTACGGAGGAGTCTGGCAGTCTGCCTTATTGATCAGACAGCTTTCTTCTCCATCATTGCTGATACAGAGATAGAAAGGGGACTGGATTCGCTGACACAGAGAAGCTCTTTGACCTTGCAGTACATTAGCATATTAGTCATTTCAATTCATTTCTAGTTGCAAAAGATCCAAATAAAATGTTAAAGTCCTGGAAAACCCCTTTCATCTGGAAGTAACTATTTATAGAAAAATAGAAGGGGCCCTATGAACCAAGTATGATAATGTCTCACTCCCTTCATGTTCTCAACGTTTAGAGTTCATTTCTCAAGCATTAGCAATCAGTATCTCTGAGCTAAGAAGTTTTTGTCAGCAACTCAAAACAAAACATTAAAAACATTGTGCAAATTGTCCTTCCACTACCGTAAACTCAATTCCATTTTTGGACTGGAAGCCCTAATCCTTCACCAGACAAAGTCTTGGCGGGATTGGAGAAATTGCTGAATTAACTTTACTACTTTGTGCATGAGGAAAATAAAACTGTCCTGATTTATAACAATTTAAATCACTTCTGGTGATGTAGCATGCCAGGTCATCTGGCAGCAGGTTCCTTTCTCCACTCCTAACACTTGGCCAATTGAGCAATAACAGTACACTGACACTACAAGAATGACACTATGAGGTTTTCCTGGAGATCCCTTTTGGAAGTCAGTGCTATACTACAAATCAAGAAAAATAAAGCAGCAGGGACTCACATCCAACACATGACACCATGAGGGGACTGAAAATCGTGAAATACTTTATTCACAAGAATAGTAATGTCAGGTGATTCGATGTCTATACTCATTGGCCACGAGCTTCTGGCTCGAATGAAGGACATGAGGAGCCTCGAATTCCTGACTGCTAGTCTCAATAACTCCCTGGACGCTTTCCACTCAGTTTGGTCCTTTCCGGACTTGTAAATCATTTTACAGGGTCTCCCTTCGACCCCCCCCCCCCCGTCCTTTGTTGTCTTTTCGTCTTTGCCCCCTGTTTTCTATTTCCTGGCGTACGCCGATTTAATTGGGTGGGCATCATTGCTTACTGTTTACATTATGTAAGTACTCCTTGTCTATTTTTCTTGTTGTATAAAATTGTTCAATAAAAATCACAGTTATAAAAAAAATATATAAAGAAAAAACATAAGAGCTTGAAAATGGTAAAATAAAACATTTTTCCTCCATATTCCTTTCTATTTTTTTGCTTGGAACTTTGAATGGATGCATTGACTTTTTTCCCCAATGTCATACTTTTCCGAGTTTACAATGTAGACTACATTCACATCTGCATTGGAGCTTACGTGACATTAGCCATCAGAAATTGGCAGCTGTTAAAGTTCTGCAAGCTTGACATTTTTGTCCATTACTCTAGTCCAGGACTGTACAGGATTGCACTTGAAAAGAATGTTTTAATAGAGATATAATGTTTAGAAAAATCTATTGTCTGAACACGGTTTTCAAATTTTATTGTGGGATGTGACTTTCTTTTACTAATCCAGAGTAATTTAGTGTCTTCTGTTAAAGCTTCATAAAAGGAGCTATGACAACTTTAGATGTTATCACTATGGTAGGGAATAACTTCATGATCAGACCACTCAAACCTCCACTGATCCAGAGAACGGCTTTCTGGTTCATCCTGGTGGAGCAGAAGGCTGAGCATGTGCTCTGTTACTTCAATAATTTTCTAAAGCATTCTGCTATCTCCAGCACTTTCATACAGAAGTAATGGTATAGCAGCGCACACTCAGCCTGCCATCCATCAGGGAAAGGGAACCAAACCCGTTCTTGTGATTGGTGGGGGTCTGAGTGGTTGGGCCCCTCCAATCATGTAGTTATCACCTACAGTATCGATAGGAGATAACTTCTTAAGTTGGTACAATCCCCTTAAATGACCTATAGTATACATGTCATATATCGCATTGTACAAACTTCTCTGAACTTGAACTAGGAAGAAGAAAAGTTAACTATAAAGATCAGCATGCTTCTCTGTAAGCTCTAGGCAGCCCTCCCTATCAATCTATCCATGGAAAATCAGTTCTCTCAGACAGTTTTCATCAACTGCACTTGTCAGGCATGAGTCATGGTGATGATTGGGATGTTTTTCAGAGTAGCCTGGCTTTCTCCTATTCTGATTTATGGTGTTTTCTTTGTTCAGTGGCAGGCAGTAGATGTCACATGGGAATCCAATGGTCTTGGATCACGCAACACTTAATAAGAATAAAATGAAATTTTCTTATAATTCAGGCTCTGTCAAGGTTGCCTGCACCTAGGCATCTCAGTTACGTTATGATTTCTTACAGGTGAACAGTGTTCTTATTAAAGTGACCTTTCTGTTGCGCATGTTGTAGAACAAGATTACACTATGTCCTGGTTCCACCGATGCTTATTACAGGCTTGTTTTAAATTAATACTACATAACCTACATCATTATTTCTATTTATTACTGGAATCAGCTCTATCCATTGTATCACAAGGCAGGGTTGCTGCTTTTATATAGTCTGGCTGCTCAGCTGGCAAGAGACTTTGGTATTATTCAGCCACAACAAATATGAATCAAAATGAAATTGCTCTGCAAAGAACACTCTCAAAGTATATGTTCTGTTCTGGTAAATGAATAAGACATATACTTTGGAAGGTCTCCATTGTTCAATTACAGAAATGTGACCCTGTTGTGAGTCTAGGGTTGCTCTCCATTTGCTATACATAGTGCTGTCCTCACATTTGGCATATGTAACATATATATTTTTCGGACTATAAGACGCACTGGACTATAAGACGCACCTAGGTTTTAGAGGAGGAAAATAGGGAAAAAAATTTTTGAAGCAAAAACTGGTAAAATATTTAATATATGGGAGTTGTAGTTTTGCAACAGCTGCAAGGCCACATTGACAGGTGACCCTGCAGCTGTACGGGGATGCATAGAGCGTTTTTTTTGCGGGGCCAGCTGTACTTTTTAGTTATACCATTTTGGGGGATATCTATTGCTTAGATCACCTTGTATTGAAAAAAAAAGAGGAGGTGATTTAGAACTTTTATTTATTTCATATTTTTAAAGCTTTTTTTTTTTTTTTTACTATTTTATTCCCCCCCGGGGGCTTGAACCTGCGGTCACTTGATCGCATGTCCCATAGACGGCAATACAACTGTATTGCCGTCTATGGGACATTCTGTGTATTAGTATTACAGCTGGTCATAGACCCAGCCGCAATACTAATATATAGCAGTGACAGGCCCGGGAGCTTCATTAGGCTCCCGGCTGTCACCCGAACAGGTCGGCTCCTGCGATATCGCCGCGCAGGAGCCGGCCTGCAACTTTACAGGTACGGGGCCGGTGGGGACCGGCCCCGGGGGAGAAGGGGCTGCTGATACTGACCCGGCATCCGCTGTACTAGAGAGGCGGATGCCGGGGAGGGATAGACGCCGGGGCCTGAGACATCGCTACGATCCTCTCCCCTGCATGAAGCCAGCGGCGGGGGCATGGAGGAGCCCCTGCCGCTGCTGGCTTCATGCAGGGCAGAGGAGCGCAGCGATGTCGCAGGCCCCGGCACCTGTAATGGCGTCTATCACTTGCCGGCTTCCGTCTCTCTATTACAGCGGATGCCAGGCGCCACCTTCAGACTATAAGACGCACCCTTCTTTTCCCCAAAAATTTTGGGGAAAAAAAGATAGTCCGAAAAATACGGTACATATGTATGTCTATATAGTCTTACAAGAATGGGCTTTTCTTTGTTTAATACTTTCCTTGACCTAGCCATAATATATAAATGTAGTTTGTTGTCTGTCCTCCCTGGCACCCATTTACCTGTTCACTATGATCCAAAACTCATTGCATGATCACAAGCATTTATAACATCCGAGTTGTTAAGAAAGCAATATACAAAATATTATAGTCAAATTATTTGACTGATAAATCCATTTATCAGGGTGCAGATGTCAATAGTGCTATTTATGTCTATGGGAACATTAAGATAAGGTAAGTTCTTGTCACCCCTTATATACTAGTAACTTGTCTAAAGGAACTTGGTGTAAAAACAGAGCCTGTTGCACACAACCATAAAGGCATTGTTGAGGATTTTAAATTATATTACAGAGAAGTTGATACAACTACAAAAAATAACCTATATTTACCAGTTCAATCCCACCTCAGTCCTGATGCTGTTACTCTCCCCTACAGCAATGGCATGCCATATATTTGCAGTAAAATACTTCTGCCAACCTCAGTCACTATGATGATGATAAAAAGTTGCAATGTTTATCACACAAGGGACTCAAAGCACAGGGAGCGTTGTGGATTTGGGGAGTTTGTGGCTGCCATACAGACGCTCATCCCAACACTCTCAAGAAAGAAAACCCATGCAAACAAGGGGAGAACATGCAAACCTAATGTATGTGTTGCCCTTGGTCAGATTCTAATCTAGGACCCCAGTGCTGAGGACCACAGCAATGAGCCTTATCCTCCAAGTCCCACTAGATAAAAGATAATACTAATATGGGCTGTGTAAACTCCATGGCACGCCCTTCACCTGGGTAACCAGTCATGTTATGGTTCTGAGTGTTTCCCTGTTAATGCCATTTGTAGGCTAAAAATAGTTGATGCTCTTTATACACTGTGTTGTGTCATTCTAAGGTAGAAAGATTTGGGGGATAGCATGTGAGACTTACAAGATGTAAGATGTATGTATGTAATATAGTAAAACCATTTAAGGATTAAAGGGCTGTCTCTTCAAATGCCAATGAAGTTACTAGATCTAAATAGAGTATTTCAAGGACAAACTTCTAGCAAATCCCATCACCACTTTAAGGAAAAATAAGTGCATTGGACATGTCTATTATACCTATGGAAACGCCAGCGGTTTTCCTATAGGTATAATTGAAGCATAAAGTCCGCAGAGGAAACATCTGAGAACTTTCTGTAAAAAGCAATGGGGCCCCCCACAACGTTTTTTCCGTCAGTGTTTTTTTGCTGTGGGGTGTTATGTGGTGTTATAATTTATCAAGGCCAAAAGGTAGAGACAAATAAGTATATTCAGATTTTGGGAAAGCTCCACATTTTCATATAGAAGATTACTGTCATGTTCATGTTTAATCAATACAAAACTGCACATCAAATGAAGAGAATGCTAATGTGCAAGTCACTATGCCACAACAATGTCTACAAAATTCTCTGTATATCCTCGGCCTATGACATTATCATAAGGTGACATACATAAATAGGGAAAATGGGCAAACAAGTTCTCATGGCTTCAGTCTTCATCCTGCTAACATAGTAAATTGATTCCAGAGCTTAAAGAGGTTGTTCCAACTGGAAACCTCCTTCTCATGTGAATCCAGCCCAGAGATAAGCTGATATATACTTTGGCATGGAGATATAACCACATTAACTTTGGACACTAGAAACTTTCTACATTAATATATCTATTTAACCTAGGTTCCAGTAGGTTCAAACAAACATGTGAGACCTCAAGTGGCACAAAAAGGACAGCTATATAAGATAAGATAAGGAAATCCTTTAATAGTTCCACCATGGGGACATTCTGTGTGTGTATGGCTAAGTTCCTAGTAATACTAGGTTTGTCAATAAAAAAAAAGTAATTTACATATTCGAAAGTGTTGTCAAATAGCAAATGACCAACTTTATTTTGTAATTTTTAATGAACTTCTCTCACACAAAGGACTCCAGGAGTTTACTTCCAATTCTACAAGGTCAGACAAGTTCATTAAAAAGTGCATATATATAAAAAAAAAATTACAAAATAGCACGGTTTTCAGAAAGACTGGAAATAGAAACATTGTGTTGTTCTAAACTCATTGGTGAGATGACAGATACTTAGGTCACGCAAGAGCAGGAAGTTCTACTTAAAGGAATTATCTAGGTTGTTTTTGTCTTTGTTTACTGCTCCACTTGACAAGTTTGTCTAGTGCAGCGATTCCCAACGGGGGTACCACGGCAGTCAACTACAGTGTGGAATCACTTGGGGACATTACTAGTTGTCAAGGGGCTGATTAGGGATATTATTAGTTGTCAGGGGACCACTATTAGTTGTCATAGGACCACATGGGGACATTATTAGTTATCAGGGGGTCATTAGGGAATATTATTAGTTCTCTGGAGGCCACTGGGGGACATTACTATTTGTTAGAGGGCCACTGGGGGATATTACTACTTGTCAGAGGGCCACTGGGGGGACATTACTACTTGCAAGAGGGCCCCTGGGGGATATTATTAGTTATTTGGGCCACTGGGAAACATTATTACTTGTCAGTTGGCCACTGGGTGTCATTCTTAGTTTTCAGGCCACTGAGCAACATTATTAGTTGTCTTGGGGCACTGGGAGATATTATTACTTGTTTAGGGGCACTAGAGGACATCATTACTTGTCTAGGGGCCACTAAGGCCATTATTACTTGTCTGATGGCATTGGGGAGCATTACTAGGTGTCTGGGCACAGTGGGGAGCATTATTTAGTGTCTGAGGGGCATTAGGGAGGATGTACTGCGTGTTGAGTCACTGGGGACAATGATAGTATGTGGGACCACTAACGGAGCTTGATGATTGTAAAAGGTTAATTTTTGTATGTGTTGGGGTGAAAGTATAGAATGGTGTGGCTTTGAAGGTACATTCACATGATAAAGTTGTGATGCAGTCAAAACTGAAAAATGCATGCAGTTTTGATGTGATTCCACCTGTAATTTCAAAAACTGAGCTAAAAAACCACATCAAAACTGTATTTTTTTGTCTTTTGGTAAAAATTATTTCATAGGGGTGACCCAAGGAAAAAAATTTTTCCAGGGGTGCCCTGAATCTGATAAGGTTGGGAGACACTGGTATAGAGAAATAGGGAAGAAAAGATGGGGGAACTTTGGAAGCATCCGGATTGGAGTGGTGGGTTATGGCTAAAATATGACTTTACAAATTTTATTATAGTATTTTGATCCTTTTTTAATGTATTGGCCAAACAGACCTTTTAAATATTCTATGCCAAAATACCAGAGGAGAATTGACATGCTACCCACTTCTACACCAGTTTCAAGACGCACTAAATTTCTATTAATGAATAAATCATAATAAAATTAAACTAATGTAATTTGTATACGCTGATTTATAAGTTTATACATGTTTTATACATTCATTTATACATTATTTATATGTTTACTAGAATGTAGAGCTATAAGTTACACATATGTATTAAGAATGTTGCTTTCCAAATAATTTATGTAGCTATGAACTGTATACAATGATAGACTGCAGTTTGGGCTCCCTTGTAAAAATGAATTCACATTTATATTTGTGTGCTAAGGAAAGATGGAACAATTAAAGCAAACAAAATAACGAGTGCACGGTATACCCAGAATACAGACCTTTACTGCACGGCAGGGAACAGTCTCAAAGAGAATGCTTTAAAACTTTCCATCATAAAACTTTAAAGCAATATAAATATTGTGGATTAATACTGCCATCCCAACTCTTAGAGGGATTGTTTACTGCAGTGCAGAGACCACCGTCACATAAATCCGTCTCAAGAAATAATCTCAACCACTAAAATACTACAGAACAACTTTCTCTCTTGGCACAGAGAAATAAACCTCAAGTAGTGGTGTCAACAAGATAATCATCTGGGGTAAGTATTCTACTCATTTGGGAAATTAATCACGATGCCCTTCAAGAATTACTGAATGGAGGGATTAAGAAGCCGACACTAGGATGGTTGGTTTTATATTTCGCAGGGTCACTGAAACATAAGAATCCAACTTTTAAGTTGACAAGTCAAATGTCTGAAATGTACAGTAACTATCTAGGAAACTTTCCAACTATTTTTTTTATATAATTGCCTTCCCATTTATGTAACAGAATAGTTTTTATTATTTTGTATTTGTACTACTCGTGTTTATACTCCATTTTTTTCACTAAAATCGTGCACTTCATGATGTATCTGTAGGCAGTGATTTCTCTCAGCAATTGTAGGGACTTCTGATGGGTATTTATTGTCTGTCTGTTTGTTTTTACCAAAGGCTAGATTAGGGTCAATTATTACAAAAAAAAAAGCAGTACTCCTCTACACCAATCCCCACCCCTCACATTTGATACTGCCTGGGTCCCCCATCAGTGTCTACTTCCTGGTCTCTTTTGAAACACTGGTGAGTTGGGTCACTGCTGAATAGCACAGACTGGGGAAATCACATTGAATTCCATGGCAAAATGTTGTAGTATGGCCTACACTGTCTACCAATAAGTATTTGGACACCCATGCAAATCAAGATATCTTCGGTCATGATGTATGTCACACCTTCCGCCGTTAAATAGGAAACAGCATTGGCATTAGTCAAATGCAAGATGCCACAAAGTGCAGAGTTGTCCGATTTCAAGAAAGGGGTAATTGTGGGGCACCACAGAAATGGTCGATCCTTAAGGGACATAGCAAGCAAACTGAATTACCCAAAATCAAGAGTGGCCTATGTGATTACGAAGTGAAGGTGAACAGTGATTGTCGGAATGTGCCCCGAGAGGGCAGACCCCCAAAATTGGGAGATAGAGACCGGCCAGAGAAACTGCACCCAACCGATGGCTCACATACACCAGGAATTTCAACAGGCATCCAGGAGTAGTGTGTCCATCAATACCATCTATAAGCAAGCACATCTGCTGGGTTCTACCAACTATTGAATATGAATAAATGTTGTTTTTCTTTCTTTTTTTTTTTCTTTTTTTAAATGTAGATTGTGAGCCCCATATAGCAATCACAATGTACATTTTTTTTCTCCTATCAGTATGTTTTTTGTGGAACGGGAGGAAATCCACGCAAACACAGGGAGAACATCAAACTCCTTACAGATGTTGTTCCTGAATCCAGGACTCCAGCGCTGCAAGGCTGCAGTGCTAACCACTGAGCTACCGTGTTGCCCCTAAATGTTGTTTTTGTATTCTACCACAGGTGTCCAAATACTTATTAGTAGACAATGTATTGTCAATTGTGTGATCCTGTGTTATTTATATATAGGTTTTCATTTTTAATCTGATATATGATGATAATGAGATTAATGTTGAGAAGTAATCAGGGTATGATGAAAGAAAAACAAATAATTACCAGAATATATATTTATTTATTTATTTTACTTAAATTTGTCAATTTCTGATGACTCATTCCTTTTAAATATCTGAAATAGTTTAGATCATTACTTTACCCTTAGCTATAATGCTTCTTTCAACCAACTGCACATTTTTAGTTTTACATTTATTTATTTTGTTTCTCCCTGTATTCCAATAGCCAGAACTTTAATATATTTGTGTTTACTTGAGTTGTATGACAGGGCACTGTTCTCTGTGGACCAAATTGTACTTCCTAATGGAAAAATGTAATACTCAGAGTGTACTGAAGCCAGAAATAATTATGCATGGGGTAGAATTTTTAAAACCTATAGCTGTTCCATTTTCTTATGGGTTTTGTTATAACAAAGTGAATGGTGTGCTAACAATGATGCAATACCTTTATTCGCAGAACAGTATGATCACAGTAATACCACATTTATAAAATTCATATATTTTTATGTTTTAATACCATTAAAAATTTAAAACTTTTTCAAAATAGAATTTTCTTTGCTTCTCTATATTCTGACAACCAAAAGTTTTTTTTATATTTCACACTATAGAGCTGTGTAAAGGCCTCTTTTTTTTTTTGGAATAAGCTGTCATTTTTATTGGTACCATTATGGGGCACATATGACTTTTTGAGACCAGGGCTCCATGTAATGTAAACACCATGGTTCAACCGCAACTGAAACACGGCAAGAAAAAACAGTGTTTTACAGTTCCTGTGGAGTGGAGTGACAGATGAATATGGAGCCCAATCTGTCTGCGTCTGTTACCATTGACTATAATGTAAAAAACACGATGGAAGCTTTCCTCTCTCATGTTTGTTTACTAATGTAACAGAAGAAAAAGTCTTGCATGCATAAAAGTAAAAACACAACAGCAGAATGCTTCCATCATATTTTTTAGACGAATATAAGTGCAGAGAGGAGTTCCATCTGCATCTGTTGTGTAAGGCCGTGACAGATAAGAGCAATGGACATTAAAAGAGGCTCTATCATTGGGAAAATTCATTTTTAATTTTTAACTAAACATATACTTGCATAGCCTTTAGAAAGGCTATTCCACACATACCTTTTGTATGTTAATCCCCTCAGTGGTTTTCAATGAGCCCACTTTTATTCATATGCTATATAGCCAGCAACGAGCACCTGGAAGTCTCAGCGAGCACCGTGTGCTGTGCCTGTGTATGAGAGCAGAGAGGCGGCTGCTTCTCATGACTCATCTCCCTGTTCTCACACACACATAGCAGAGAGTGCTCAGTGAGACTTCTGATGCTCGTTGCTTGCTAAATACCATATGAATAGAAGCAGGCTCATTCAAAAACCACTGAGGGGGATAAATATACAAAAGGTATGTATGGAATAGCCTTTCTAAAAGCTACACAAGTATGTGTTTAGTTAAAAATGAGTTTTCCAAATGATAGAGCCCCTCTAGATAACAGTATTGTGAACCTACCCTAACTCTTCATGTGTTAGTAGACAAAGAATAAAACCAAGGATCACTTCTCAAACTAGCCTTCATTCACAAAGGCTGCAACTTGACAGGCAAGTAAGTGCCAGGACTTTATCATGTGTTGTCCAACCCAGATTACACCAATACATGAAATACTTTTTATTGTGTTACTATGAAATCCAAGATTGACTTTTCAAGAGGCATCAGTAATTTCCAAAGTCTGTTGGTGTTGGTCAGATTAAATAAAATCCCTGAATGAGGCTGTTAATAGTAGCATTCCTATATTGATCCCAGCATTATGATACACTATAGATGCTCATTCAACTGCAAATAGGACTTCAGCAAAGTAGAGGCCTTTAGTTCCATACTACAACAAAGAGCAGATAGTTGATAGCCTATGATGCCTGTCCCCTGTATAACTTGTGTTTTATTTCTGGGAACATTCATTCCTTCTTCTTTCACAAGCTTCAGCTCCCTCCTCAGTGTTTACAACTTTACTTGCACAAAGCCGTCTGTCATTAGTGACCCTGTTTGAAAGGTCTCAAGTATGACTAGCCCCGAATTATTCCTTCAATGAACCTTTTACATTGGGCATCTTCCACTGCATTCCCCTGGAAGCAGGTGGCTTAGAATTTTGTTGAAATGAGTTAGCATTCATTACCAACACACAATGGTAGCTAAGTCTCTACTGGCCAAAATACTTCCCTCATCCAAGACAGACAATGCCGCTGCTAAGAGACCTTTATGAACTACTGGTCCAGACAGTGCACTTGTGTATTTGGTGCTAAATGCCAGTAAACTTTAAAGCGCCAGCTTCTGCTCAAGTATAGCTCTAAGTATCTATAGTAAGGAGTTGCTGTTTACATTTTAGGATGTATAGCATAATTGGTGAAGAAAACTGGGTTTTGACAAGTCATTTTGATTTCTGGCCACATAGTACCCTTAATTTAGTAGTAATAACTGTGCTAAAAGGATTCAAATACTACATAAGATACATCACATCTCACATTTGTATTTTACAGACTTGTTATACAATAACCATACTGAAAAATAATTTGAACCTTTTGTACCCCAATGCAATGCAGAGTCCCTCACCAACAATGTGCCACTAGTACACTTGCTGTCTTATTATGTAGCCACTGGATGCCAATGTTTGTTCTACAGCCCCTGTAACTATATATGGGTACCCCATAGATTTCACTTTGTTATACGTTTAGAAGGGTCTTCTAGAAGAGAAGCTTCTGGAAGAGAAGTGGCAACCACCAAGAACACACTTGGTCCCTCTTCTGCTCCTCTGCTCATTATTCAGATTACATGACACATTTACTTTAAGTCACCTGCACCTAAAGAAAGTTTAGTGTTTTCCCATGTGAAAATTTTAAATTTCACCTTAGCAGAATCCATTAGGCTGAGACAAGTTCCCCCTCCTCTTCCCCAGTTGGATAAAATAACGGGGAAAAGTTCTGAGCCAAGTGCCATGACCTTTTTGCTGTGATCGATTCTCACAATGAACCCATTTTCTACTAAGGAGATCCAATCTGGAAGCAGCTTACTCTCCATCCTCATGAAAACAAGCATGCATGTGCATGCTTAACTAAGCCACAATGGTGGGGGTGGCTAATCTAGCTGTCAGTCAAACTACATAAGCGTGTGAGTCAGGATGGAAGTGCAGCTTGAATTTCCCCACCAAAAAATGTTGCAATTATTAAGCAGTGTAACTACAGAAAACAGTCTTTACACGACTCATAGCTATATTGGCATTGACATTAAACAACTGTAGATGATGAACCTCCTATCTAGCAATCTATGTAATAGTTCAGTATTATGAAACGTCCAAAAAGAATTTCAACTAACCATGTGCAAAACTTAGTAAATGGACAGATACAAAAATACATTGGGACTGACAATTCAAATGTCATTCAAAAGTAGTTGGCCATTTATGACCATAACTGCCTTATTCACAGTCCCGATGGGTATCATTGGCCTTTCTAATTGTCTACATGTGAGAACACTTTACAATATGTCAATAGGATAAATCTTATAAAACCTAACATAAAGCTACCATATGCTTCAATAGCCACAAGTGTCTCGGTTGTCATATAATTTCCTGCTGTAGATAAACTCAGAGTTTAGAGCTACACAATGAAACCATCATCTAAACACATACATCTTAGAAATTGTGGATACAAGCTCATAAATAAAAAAAACTGTGAAATCCGGCAAATATGAATATTTTTATTTAAGAAGCACTTCAATGTGAATAGCAAAACCAGCATTTTTTATTAAAAGAAAAATAGTATTTTATCTTGTGAAATCTACCTGACATAATTCCCTTCAATGTAAAATCACTAGGGTTTGTAGAAAGATTTATCTTGTGGCTTAGTGACTACTAAAGCGTATAAACACAGATATATATACTTGGTGGCAGTTAAGAATATTGGAGATGAAGATGCAGAGAGTGACATTGATATTCGGCAATGTATATATCACATATGTATCTGCCACTTCCATATTTCTATTAGCGGGTGTCATCAAACTCTCATTTTCCAAGCTGAACGACACACTTGGATATCAGGAGAAATAGATTTCTGTATCTCAAAGCTACAACTCCAGTCATTTCTGTGATCTGTGATTTACAATCACCCTGTAATTCGTACAAGGTAAAAGTGTAAGAAAATCATTACATTTTATGGAGCTCTTTTCTGAAATCTTATTACAACTTTCCCTAGATAGGAAAAAAAAAGAGTGCCACAAACACAACCAACATAACTATACATCAATATCAACGTACATGACTTCATAATTCATTTCACTGGAATAAGACGTTATTGCTTAGCTAGGATTTCACATGATGTGCCTATATATTATATATCCAGATTTATTCCTGTGCCTTCAGTCTCAGGCTACCACGTCTTACTGAGATAAGATGTGAAGTTATGAGTGAAAACTATATAGAAGAAGTATATGAAATAAAGAATCAGCATTATAACAGTTTTCTATGAAAATGTAGTTTTTTTTGAAGAATTAGAGTGTGCTTTCATTGTAATGTAAAAAAGCACATTTATGTTCTGAATGGGTAGATGGGTGAAAGCCACTGCCAGACACTTCCAGGAATGGTTTATCTCCACTCAGAAAAAAATGGCCAGGCATGGAGATCCTATTGCCCGATTATTCCCTGCCCTGACATCTGCCATTGGGTCATCCATATACACATTATATGACAGCCATTCCAGGTCCAATCACTCTAAATCTAATGTGTATGGCCTATTTCATTTACAGATGAAGTTTGATGTAGTTTGGATAAAATATTAGGGAACTAAATAGTGAGCATATTCTTATATTATAATATTACCTGAACAATATCAGTGGTTTGAACATAAGATAGAAGAGAATAGAACTGTGGGGCTTCAATGCAGCCCAGTACATGGAATATGCTGCAATAAATTCTAATCTGCATCCCACACAAAGCCTACAGACTGCTAAAAACCTCAACACTTTACAAATGGGCTCTGCTGTACAATACACCTCGGGAAAACCTGATAGTGCAGTTCCCACATCTGTTCTTGGCAACGCCATAGAAGAAAATGGAGAGAGACACTTATCTCTTCATTATGGCTGCACCACTAGTCAAAATGGAAGGTCATAACTGGGGTAAGAAAAAGGATACTAATTAGAGATGAGCGAGTAGTACTCAATCGAGTAGGTATTCGATCGAATACTACGGTATTCGAAATACTCGTACCCGATTGAGTACCAATCGCTGTTCGAATGTAAAAGTTCGATGCAGAACCAGCATTGATTGGCCAAATGCTATACATTCTGCCAATCAACGCTGGTTCTTCTCCTACCTTTAGAAGTCTTCTCCGTGTAGCTACCCCGCGGCGTCTTCCGGCTCTTCATTCACTCTGCCAGGCATCGGGCCTGGACTTGATTGCGCATGTCCGATTGTAGTGCGGGCATGCGCAGTCGGCTCTGCCCAGGCCCGATGCCTGGCAGAGTGAATGAAGGGCCAGAAGACGCCTCGGGGATGCTGCAAGGAGAAGACTGCTCGGAGGATCCAGCCCGACCCTCACTTGTGGACTTGGTAAGTATAATTTGATCAAACGTTGCCTACCCCTGAAACAAGCATTTTCCCCCCATAGACTATAATAGGGTTCGATATTCGATTCGAGTAGTCGAATATTGAGGGGCTACTCGAAACGAATATCGAACCTCAAACATTTTACTGTTCGCTCATCTCTAATACTAATGGATTATTAGGGATCTCATATGTTCTGAACCCTATAAGGAAAACTCATGAAGCTAAGAAATCCAATACTATATTCCTGTTATAAAACATTTGTAAAGAAACAAAGGATATAGATTTGGCTCTGCATTTTTGTTACAGCTGGCCTTTAACTTATTTCCTATATACCTTCATTTATATGCATGACATTTATTCAATTAATGTATTTCTGCCCAGTAAAATATTTACAAGTCAGTTTAATATACATATAAAAAAGGTCAATAATACTTTGCTACAACCGCTGCTTCATTTTCAAGTGCAGATGAAACCTAGTAATGGCTGGTGGTAAAAAGATGAGGATGTCTCTACTGAAATTACTTTACAATTTACATCAGCTATAAACACCTTAGCGTTATGGCTATATACTTATCCAGTCATTAAGCTGTGCTCTTCTGATTTCCTGTTCACTCCTAAAACAATCTAGGCTTTTTTGAGAATTTTTCTCACTCTTTTCCTTTTTTGTTTTACTTTTCCCTATGTACACATTTTGTAACAATTTGGCACTTTTTTGAATCAAAGCCAGAGGCAAATCCTAAAGGAATGGGAAATAAAGCAAGGCTTATACATTATAGGAGTATAATAAAGGAAGGAAATATATGTCTGATTCCTGCTGGATCAACTCCTATATTTTCCTCAATAACATCATCAAAAATTGCTGCAAAAAGTGCACCAAAGACTAAGGCCTCATTCACATCTGCATCAGTAATCCATTTGCGGGAGTCCACATGAGGACCCCTGAACGGACTACTGAATGCATTGGCAAGCAGTGTGCAGAGAAAGCACATGGATCACCATAGACTATAATGAGGTCCTTGTGTTTTCCGCATGGTCTCTGCATGAGTCATGTGGACAGGAAAGTAGATTGTAAGCTACTTTTCTGTCCGCGTGTTCCGTGCAGAGACCGTGCGTAAAGCACACGGACCCCATTATAGTCTATGGGGTCCATGTGCTTTCACTGCACACCACTTGCCAATGCATTCGGCAGTCTGTTTGGGGGTCCCCATGCAGACTCCCCTGAACGGATTACCAATGCAGATGTGAACGAGGTCTAAGAATGTTGTTCAGAGTCACACCATGGAGGATCTCGTTGATAAGGACAAATAATAAATAGTGCAATAGGCACCATCAGTAAGAGTTAATATTAGTGCTTTAATCCAAAGGGGTTGTATGTTTTGGACAATTACTTTTTCACAAGAAGAATAGAGTCCTGCTGGTTGGACCCCCCTAAAACTCAGCTATAACCTTTGGGGGAGACAAGCCGGCAACTATCAAGTCCCATGGTAATGGGACTCCACAATGGGGAACATAAAGCTACCTTTATAAAATCAGTGGACTGTCCATGTAATATCCATGCAGTGTGGAGAGATGTACTTTAAGGCACTACCGCTACCAAAAAGTTCTGTGGGAAAAACCATGGCGGACTTTCTGTTTCGATTATACCTATACGGAAAATATCACCAATTCCATAGGCATAACTGACATGCTGCGATTTCCAAAAATGGTTAACTTTCAATGTTCTGTAAATTTAAATATGGTAATATGCTTTATGTTTGTGGGAATACCCTATACGTGGAATAATCTTTACATGCAATACTGAATAAGTGATAGTTGTATACTAAGCTAATCCTTATACAGAAGAAGATATCCTATAAGAGTTATTAAAATACTATTGAGAATTTAACATTTAAATGGGAAAACTCTTTGCTTCTTGTACTGAATGGCTGTTAGATGATTTCCAATCTCGAATAATAATCCACTTTCAAATATAAACTTTCATTTCCACACATATATTGAGGAAATAATAAATCATAAAGATTTATTGAAAGCAGAGAAAGCGGCAAACCGAGCAGCAACCAAGCATTCCCCAAATGGAGCAGTACAGAAGTCACAGACAGCAGCCCATAAATAAAAATGAAGTCACTTGGCCCCTGAAGTATGAAAGGTCAAGAGGCCCCATTAAAACATGTCTCTGACTTTAAATCTATTTATACGTTAGAGGACCTCTGAATAACCGAATCCCTACTATTTATACAAGTTTATTGCCGACCATTCACGGCACATAATTGGAAGATTATGAATCAATTACATGGGAAGTATTTATCTGTGATGTGTATTCATTTTCTTGCTCCTATACATGTATGGGTGTCACTTACTATGACTGCTATTCTTTCCAAAGTTAGGTAGTCAAGGAAGGCCGTGGGGAATTTATACTCCTATTACAAAAAAGTCAACAAGGTCATACAGGATAAAACATTCTGCACAGAGATATTATTGAATGCAATTTAATGGAGGGAGATAGTATATGGAAGAAAATAACGATGCTCGTAACTAAAAAATCGCTACTTTGCTCTAGTATAGGTCCAAGCATAGCAAAAGACTAAGTATTTTTATTCTTAAGGTGAACTTTTAACCTCCTTGTCAAATACATTGGTGGCATGGATAGAAGAACAACATTCCTATTTTGTATGCAGTGCGAGCAGCGGATGACGGGGTTATTCAGTGTTAAGTAAATCGAAATGTTGATGTAGAATTTCAGAGGGTTTCTTTTGGAACTTGCTCAGAAACAGCCACATACAAACACAGGTCTAGCAGAGCAATTGCGATGTTGGTTGTCTATATCTGACATGTTTTAGCAAGCATTTTTATATATAATCACTATCAAATATAACAATTAGAAATCCTAATCTATAAAATATATTAACTGTAAAAACTGGTTCATCACTAGTTTGTAATTGAGTATAAGCCGAGTTTTTCAGCACAGTTTTTGTGCTGAAAAAGCCCCCCTCAGCTTATACTTGAGTCAAGCAATAGTAATGTATAGAATCTCCCATAAAATAGTGGGGAAAAAGAAGCTTTAAAAAAATATAATAAAATAAATAAAAGTTCAAAATCACTCCTTTCCCTAGAATACATATAAAAGTACACAATTACTGTGAAACACATACGCATTAGGCACTATGTCTGAAAGTGCCCGGTCTACTGAATATAGGGTATCTGCAGTGCTTCTGTTAGGGTTAGGGAAAGGGTTAATAGGAGCACTGCAGATACCCTATATTCAGCCAGGCTGAGTTACAAGTGGGGGGAAAAAACTCAGTCCTCAAGCTCAGGGAAGGGGCAGACAGACAACCAAAACACCCCCTCCCCTTTCCCAGCGCCCAGCATCACCTGCACCCAAAAACTCCGACCATTTTAATTTTTGAGATTTTCCAGTATCTGCTGCATCCCCCCCCCTCCCTGCGTATACTCGAGTCAATAAGTTTTCCCAGTTTTTTGTGGTAAAATTAGGGGCCTCGGCTCATATTCGGGTTGGCTTATACTCGAGTATATACGGTACATCATGCCCTCTGTAATTCCAGGTTTGGCTACCACTGTTTAGGTGCCTCGTCCAGACAGCTATCGGGGATTGGTTATTCCTCTAAACTCCACCATATACATGTATGTGTGCTGTCAATGAGGAGAGGGAATAAACTGTTGGTAGAAACCTCTGGTCACAGCTTATTGTGGCTCGTGACACCGAAACATTATGTGATATGCTACCAAAACCCTTAACAGGAAGCAATGTGTGTCATGACCACTGGGTGGGCAAATATAGACACATGCAACACATCCAGTACCTTTACACAAAATCAGGATTCACACAACAGAATCTCACACTGATTTTTAGACAAATTCTGCCTCAAACGTCCTCCTCAAATTCCACTTAATTTTCAGCCCTTCAAATGGCTCCTTACACTCAATTCCTAGCAAGAAGTAGCGGGTATATGAGATTTCCCAATTCCTAAGAAGAGGAAGTGGGGATCTGTATCATTGTCCTGGATAATCCCTTTAAGAAAGGGGAATAGGACTTCTTTAAGTCTATATGGTGCTTATGCAAGTGTTGATCTCATAGATCACCTGTTTGTAGATAGGAATTGAGTTTAAGAGTATCTGCTTTTGCATTATGTATTATATTTTATTCAGGTGTATCTATTAATACATGCAATTTTCAATTACATAAAAAAGTATATTAACTATTTAATGTATATTATTGCAACGTATTGTTTGCCAAGCAGGAGGAGTCTGTATTGTTATAGAATTCAGCATTGTATTAGACTATTATATATATATTAGTGGAGATAATTTCTAAGTGGTTCTATTGCATATAAGTTTTTACACTTTTCTATATATGGGGGGGTTTGGTGATTTTTACTAGATTATCTTGACTGTAAAAGTTTTTACTTCATACGGGTAGTTTTGTAATGTTTTTATTGGCAGTCGTCCTGTTATTCAAATTAGTTTTTGATATTGCATTGGGCTTATTATGTCAGCGTATCCGTATTCTGCACCTCTTTTGTTTCCTTTTATTTTGTTATAGTTTGTTGTTGTTTGAGTACTAGTGTCTCCTTTACATATTGTGCTGGTGGCCCAGTTGCCAATTTGACATCTTTTTTACTGTCTTAGTCTCTGTCCAGCCTCTGGGACCTGAATCTCATGTCCCCTGTGAAAAGCACCTATATTGTAGAAGGCAACCCATGACCAGGATCACCGATTGTCCATCAGGAAGATTAGGTGATAGAGGTCCCAGGACACATATTGCTTATGCCGTGGCTATAATCCAACCCTACAGATTTACATTTGATAATTTAGTTGGAAATGAGTGAGGGAATCCTATAATGCAGGATGCTATTAGAGATCCCAACACTCAGCCATGTCAGATGATCCCTCAACTTTTTAGGAAAATAATTATCACTAACTACTCTCATAACAATAATTCAAACTGTTAAAAACATCATGAATGACCCAACTACAACATAAATATAACAGATGCCTCAAACCTACATTTCAGTATAAATCTGCAAGAATCACCATCTTAACATATGGAAGACAAATGTCATTTCATGAAGAAAACCTTCTGAGATGAATTTCAGCTTTGGGAATTGAGTTTCATCCTTATAATTTTACAAATGACAACAATTTGCTTTTGTAACCTTTGATCACCTTCTCAGCAGCAAATTGTATGCCATTTATCTTGCTATGACTTATCTTGGCAGGTTTTTGCCATGTAGCATATCATATTGCATACAATGAAATGGGTTCACCGAAATTAAAGTATATTAAATTCATAAAACATAAAAAAGATGGTAAGAAGAAGACAAACATGTTGCAGGGAAAGTTTTTGTAGATTTATTTTTTATCGTTCATCTTTTATGAAAAACATACCTGGATAAGCAACAAGCCATTTGGGATAGTGTTGTATGGGCAGAGTAATTGAGAGAGGAACAACACAGTCATCACAAGTCTAATTAGCTCCCATGGGTGATATAGGTGGTGGATAACGAAGCTGGTAAACCAAGCATGGAGAGCTTTACATAAAACAAATGCTATGATTCTCAGTAACTTCCTATGGGCCACCTCTCCTTCCCCATTATAAAAGCTACCGTACATGACAGTATGAATGTTCCTGGGGTCTGAGTCTATACTACTTGTTAGAACAGCAGTTCATAGTGAGTCTTACCAAATATGAAGACAGGAAGACATAACCACAGCTCACATTTTTGAGCCTCCTAATCACCTAAAACATAGGGTTAGAGGGGGATCACTAGAGTACTGCATTTCCCTTCTTTTCCACTCAGCTTTCTGTATATTGATTCATAGAATGTCTATAACCTTTCTAGGAGTCTGTACTTCACTAGCTCAGCTCTCTAAAGAAAGGCAATCTGAATCAAACAGAAATAAAAGGGCATAATACTTAGCCAAGCAATTGTGTCCCTTCATTTTAGAACAAAGCGAGGGTCTTATTGCTTGGAACTCCACCAATTAAAACTTTAATACCACGAAACGGAATGTATCCCCACAAATTGCCTATTTATTAAACGAGGCCTTTCTGTGAAATGATTTTTGATAAATTTATTTTTAACTTTCCATGTCATGGCAATTTTCATTCTGGCCACTAAGCCTGACTGACTTTTGCTATTTCAGAAAGTACTGTCACTGCAGCAGTTGCCTAATTTACATCACAAACATTCAGATCATGGTGGGTTCTCAGGGGCCAGATCCTAAGTTATGGTATATCCCATTAATATACACATTCACAAAGTAACATCTAATCATTCTACTGCCTCGTCTACTGTATCTCACTTAGCACTGGAATTATATGCATGTGCCTCTTAGCTCTTGGATGAATAAAACAAGTGACTTCATTTTCAAGTAGTCATTCATTCATTGAGTTATTGATGTAAAAATATACTTCATAAACCTTCATCTTCATGTTAAATGAAAAGACTAATCACCGCTATTGGAGAAGTACTTTGAACTTGTAACCATAGTCTTAGAAAAATCTTAATGTGTACATCCATCTAAGGAAGAGAAACAATATGAGATAATGATATAATTACTTAGCTAATGCTGTGAAAACATTTTCTTGTTTCAACCTTAATTGTATCCGCCATACATATTCATTAGCTGGATAAACAAATGTAGCACTTTGAAGCCTTAATAATTATTATATTAAGCTATAATTAGCTATAGTCTTTTTTCTTCTGTGATGTCTTTAGTTTGACCCCTAATGTGTAGAAAAAAATGACCTACAATTAGCCATAAAATTTCCAATAACAATTTATATTGTGGTTACATATTATTTCAGTATGTTTCACTTCTCATACAGGAAAAAATCTCCCGCTAAGTAAGGTATTGCAAATTTAAATATGACTGGAAAAAACCTAACTTACATATAGTTGCCGTTAAATACACAACCTTTAGTTCTACTGCCCATTCTTCTGAGGTTTGATTTTGATAGAAATCTCTTTGGATTTGTGGATCGATTATGGTTGTGTTATACAATAAAAACCTGGATATTATTTATTATCTATAATATACATAATATGGTGTGACCTTCAAATATTATTGCCTAGGACATGGTGGCTGAGGTGTCCAAACCAAATCTTCAAGGAGGATGAAACAAACTCCAAGTATAATGTTTGTAGAGGTCACACTGCATAGCTGACTTTTTAATTTCTGTAGCTGACCATACATAGAACCAATTGAATCTAGAAATATGTCTAGAAAAAATATTTTTATTGGATAAGTCATACATGCAAAAGACGCAAGCGTATAAGATCATTCAAATCTCCTTAAAGCGGTTTTCCCATCTCAGTGTTTCATCATCACTTCCTGTATTTTTTCCCTCCCCCCACCTTCCCTCTTGTTGAACATGCCTGAGAAATCTCACAATACTTATTCAGATCAGATTCGTGTACATAATGGACCCAGTGTTATCTGGGTGGTTACATAGAGAGATAGCTTTATCACCAAACTACAATTAGCAGAATGATTGACCTGCCAGCAAGAGCAGTGAGTGAGTGACATCACTTGTCCTATAGGTCCATGGTTATAGTAATGCTGTGTAAACAATGGGAGGAATAAGGTCAAATAGCAGGCAAACAAAGCAGCATTTCTAAAGCAATATATTTAGGAAAAGTCTTCAATATACATAAGCTACCAATATAGATAGGATCCTTGAGATGAGACAACCCATTTAACTATGTCCTCCATTTATGAAGAGATCTGGATATCTTCAAAATTTGCAACCTTACTCTTAAATGTCATCCCTAAACTGATGTACAGTATCTTAAGACATGACAAAATATTTCTGAGAAAACGTACAGTACAAGTAATTGTACCCAACTTTATTAAGGCCAATCCACAATACCAGACACAGCCAAGGAGAGTTATGGCTCTTTTTCCAAAAAATAGGACAACCCTTTTTTGGACTTGTTATGTGTTAAGCACTTTCAACTAGCTCTGAAAAATTGTGATCCAATGAAACGAGTTCACACAGAATTCCTAAGGGTTTATATCACAGATCCTAACCCTGTGTGCTGTCAGACTCATTATGGACTTATAATAGTCTCCATAACAGTCTTATAAAATAATTATCACAATGGTTCTCCTACTGGAGGAGCACCACATGCTACTGATTTAAATTTCCATCTTAAAGTGGATTTTATTGTGGAGACCTCATTACTAGAGATGAGCGAACACTATTCACAACAGCCGTTTCAAATAGCATGCTCCCATAGAAATGAATGGAAGCGGCCGGACGCAGACTTTGCCGGCAGCCGGCCACTTAACCCCCACGTGCCAGCTACGTCCATTCATTTCTATGGGAGCATGCTATTTGAAACGGCTGTTTCGAATAGCATTTGCTCATCTCTACTCATTACTGAGTCATTACTCAACTGTTGGATAAATTTTAACACTGCAATTTAAAGAATATATTGGACAATGATCTAATTTTAGAAACCAGAAAATCAGGAAAATATCAATTGGAACATGAAAGCTACCATAGGGAAAATTGAGTGCCTCACATCTCGGCTTCCAGCCTCAAATGCAAATTACCTGTCCACAGTATAGGCCATCAGTATCTGATCTGCTGATCAATATATGGGGCTGCAGATCCACTCCTATTACTTGAAAAGGAACAAACTTTATCAGCTCCCTGTCTACTGCTCTAAATTCCCAGGACTGGAGGCAGCTGGATAAGCTGAGCTGTATAGGGTCCTTCTAGATATGTGCAGTAGAGATGGCAATCCATCTCTACTGCGTATGTCTCACAGTTCATTCCGGTCTGTGTGCAGTGTCTCCAGGCTGCGCACAGTGAAGAGGAGAAGGAAGAGCCGGCATTGGAAGCTAGGTAAGTATGATGCCATGGGACCGGGGGCTATCAGTGGGCAAAATAGCCTAGCTTAGCATAAGTAGGGAGTGAGGTGGGCTTAGTGTAGTTTAGCTAGGAAGACAGGGAGGGGGGTGTAACACAGTGAGAGAGGAGGGGGGTGCAGTGAAAAGGAGGTCGCGTGACAGATACACAGGAAGTTACATAGTAGGAACCTACACATGTAAACTAATGCAGAACATACCACACAGACATAGAAATCACTCAAAACACTGCAAAAAGTATAGGGGTGCACTTTTAACCCGTTAATAACACCGACAGACCTTTTTTAAAAAAAAAAAAAAAAAAATTGTCCGGAAAACCCTTTTAAATCCAGAAAATGGCACAAAAAGTAGCAGAAAAACCTTCATTTAGATTTCATTTTCTAACATTAAGTTTGTCCAAACTGTGCCAAGGGAACACGAGTATACATTCCTAATATTTCCCTCAATCATCTGGTATTAATAAACCTGCCACACAAGATACACTGATATAAAGATATAAATTATATATCAAGATAAAAATGATTATATACACATATTGTACTGTTTTTCTTTTGTCCCCTTGTTCTCGTCCTCACGTTTCAGTCTTAACTGATCTACTATCATATATGTTTCTATTTTAGACCTGTCCTGTTTATGTTTCTGTAGACCTGAAGTTATGAGTATTGGTGACCTTCAGTGATCATTTACATTATAGCACATGCAATGGATAACAAAAACTGCAAAGGTCTGCTGAAAAATGTGTCCTCAGTGACTTTCATTCAGCAAAATATTATTAGTACTTCCCAAGTGAACAAATAGTTTAGAGAAACTGTTGAATTTGTATGGAGTCACATGTTCCAAATATAGAGCTCTCCGTTAAACACTCTATTGTACCTGGCTCAAGGCATTCCTGGCATCGCTTCACATCCCATTTGCTCTGGCTAGAAGCACACACAACACTATCTCCACGCCAAAGTAATGACATAGGATATAAGAATACAGCATGAGGTCTTACTCAGTTGAACACTATTCCATGCAGGTGCTGTACTGCTTCCCTTCCTTTTGATTTATGAAGCACTTTACAGACTTTTACCATATTTAATGCCCAGTGGGTGAGGGGCATGGCAGCTGCTTTAGCAATTTGAAAAAACTTACTGATACTTCATTCTCCCCTGAACTTGCCACTTTTAGCATGATAAATTCATAACCATTTTGTTATTATAGTACAAAATATAAAACCACCAGGTCAGCAGTGGGTGGTCTTGGCCTCTTGACACACATACACACGTGGACAAAATTGTTGGTACCCCTCGTTTAATGAAAGAAAAACCCACAATGGTCACAGAAATAACTTGAATCTGACAAAAGTAATAATAACCAAAATACATGTTGACAAGCCACAAAGTTTCTGGGAGAATGTCCTATGCACAGATGAGACAAAAATTGAACTTTTCGGTAAGGCATATGAGCTCTATGTTCACAAATGGAAACATGAAGCATATCTTGAAAAGACCACTGTCCCTACTGTGAAACATGGAGGAGGCTCTGTTATGTTCTGGGGCTGCTTTGCTGCATCTGGCACAGGATGTCTTGAATCTGTGCAGGGTACAATGAAATCTCAAGACTATCAAGGGATTCTAGAGAGAAATGTGCTGCCCAGTGTAGGAAAGCTTGGTCTTAGTCGCAGGTCATGGGTCTGGCAACAGGACAATGACCCAATAGACACAGATAAAAACACCTAAGATTGGCTAAGAGGAAAACATTGGACTATTCGGAAGTGGCCTTCTATGAGTCCTGACCTAAATCCTATTGAGCATCTTTCGAATGAGCTGAAACATGCTGACTGGAAAAGGTGCCCTTCAAACCCGAGACAACTGGAGCAGTTTACTCATGAGGAGTGGGCCAAAATACCTGCTGAGAGGTGCAGAAGTCTCATTGACAGTTACAGGAATCGTGTGATTGCAGGGATTGCCTCAAAAGGTTGTGCAACAAAATATTAAGATAAGGGAACCATCATTTCTGTCCAGGCCTGTTTCATGAGGTCTTGTCTGACTTTCATTTGTTCATTTCAATAGAATTTTTTTTTTGTTCTTATTACTTTTGTCAGATTTAAGTTATTTCTCTGACCATTGTGGAGTTTTCTTTCATTAAACGAGGGGCAGCAACAATTTGGTCCACGTGTGTAGGTATGGTTTTGTATTGTAAGTTTAATTATATATATATATATATATATATATATATATATATATATATACAAAAAATTTTCATGGTTGACTAAAATGGCCAAAATTTACCATTTTGACCTACATTTATCTTCTGTGTATCAGCAGTTGTAACCGTCTATTCTCTGTGTAAATGTCCCCATGTAACCCTAGTGTTCTGCAAAAGTCAACATCAGCTGTTTACATTGGGGTGGGAATCTTCATTAAATGAGTATTATATTATCTCTTAAGGCAATATCAGCAATGATTTCTCTGTAAGTGTACATTAAGTTCATAGCTTGGCAAGGGCATCACGAACATGTAAAAAGAATATAGCAGCTCTAAGTGACAGAGAACTAAGTAGTTTAACAGACATCATAACACATTATTACAAGTCATGGCAATGTAATGAAAAGGTCTTCTCCTTCAACATTTATTTGCATCACCCCGCAGCCAAGGAAGTTGGCACAGTTTAGTTACCACCGATCTCACAGTAAGAATGCTTTTAACCTAAAACACAAGAGGCTAATATTACTGTAGAAAACATTCACTGCTTCCTAAGAAATAAAACATAAAGCTAAAATTTCTATTTCTTGACCTCCCTTTCAATGATAAGCAATAATTCAGTTAATATATTTAAGGACTTAAATATCAATGAAAAAGTCATATTTATATGTAGCAAAGGGAAGCCATAAACTCGGCTTTTTACTGCAAAGAGATTTTCACATACATTTTTGCGTGACCCTATAACCTGCTATTCAAATCCATAAGGATGCTTTTTGCACCTTACAATCACACTTTGTATGTGGAGTGAATTTCTGCTAATGTGATAGATCACTAAAAACCATAGATGATGAGGTCAGAACCATTTTAGAGGTCAGAACAAAAAAAAAAAAAAGATACAATTCTGAAAAAAATAATATTAAAATAAGACAAAAAATAGTTTTATGTTGCCAGGAAGATGAAGATTATGTGATCTTAATAAATTGTGTATCTATTGTTTCCAATGAGAGCAGAACAAGTCTGGATATAATAACATCTTCCCCTAACATCTCTGTTTAGAACAGATAACCTCCCACCCAGATCTGACTTGCGGTATATTAACTTCTACAACACTGTTAATTTAGAAATGTTGAAACACATTCATTGCTAGATGATGAAATACTGTACCATTCTTTAGCACAGTAGCCGAGCAACAAGTGGAACCAGCCAGGGAGTTAACAAATGACTTTGAGATTGTCTGTCAAGATAACTAAATGTACAAGCTCTTTGTGGTATCTCGGATCAGTGTTAGGACATTAGTGTAAATCCTTCCAAATTGAGAAATAAGAATCTCCTATCTATTACACTTCAAGTATTTTGCTATGCATTCAGAATTTAGAGGATTTCCAGGCATTAATAGAAATAAAAGTCTGCTTTCTGGCTTTGTCTACAGTAGTATTGTTTCTTTATCTGCTGACTACATATATATTGAGACGTCCCAGATTTAGATCATGGGGGTCTAAGGCCACAGATTACAGGGTGCTTTAGACTGAGGCTAGGTTCACATCTGCGATGGAGTGCTGAACCGGTAAAACAGAGTTTACTTGCAGACAATGACGGTCTCCATAGACTATAATGGGTCTGCCTGGGGTCCATCAGGTGTTTGCTGCTTTTATACTGAAACCGGTGAAACCAGATCCAACGGAGACTCCAGCGTAGGTGTGAATATAGTCTCAGATGTCATGTAGCCAACACCTTAGAGGTATAGTTAGGCTATTCTTCATCCACAACAAAGATTCACTTTGGCCTTTTCCCCTCTATAAGTCACCACCCCGGCCATCAATTAATGTAAATGACTTGTGTCTTGTAAATTGTCTATTAAATATAAACTAAAATACAAAAAGGTTTTTTTACATAATATAGACCCAAGCCCCTAAAAACAGCCACCAAGTCTTCAGACCAGACTTGGAAGACAAAAGAAGTCTAAAAGTAAAGAGTCTAAGTAAATGTAAATCTTGAACTGGTCATCAACAAGCAGCCGCTTAATTTTGTCAATTCTGAGCCATCAGAATGTAGATATCTTTTGATACTATCCTATAAAAATATGATAAACCACATGGTCATGCTGCATTTACACACAATTTTATATCATATGCAAGTTAAACCAGAATTTAACCAGAGATTTAAAAAAATAAAAATAAATCTCAGACTGTAATAAGTAGCAATTCATAAGAAACTAGAATAGCCACCTCGTATTAATTATGTATCCAACCTTTAATATCTCATGAGATGTCTTGCAGTAAGCTACCCACATACTATTAAGCAAAACAACAGTGTAAATCTCTAAGGCCGAAAAAATGATGACACAATGTCACTTAATGGCTCTTTTTGTAGAAGTAATATATTTTAAATCATGTATTTTCCAGGTCAAGACTACAACATTTGGAAGAAATGAAAGTAGCATTTTCCAAGAAAGGAAGATAGCGGCAAATCACACTCCCACATGGTTTATCTTACACAGGGACGAACAGGAGCATGGTTGTAACAAGCTCTGGGCATAATTTATTTGACAGAAGTCATCTAAGGCTAACTTGTCTTTCAAGCAAACGCTCCCAGAACATATTTTAAAGTCAGACAAACACACGTTCCTGGCTTCAGTAAATTTGTTCTGAGTTTTTCCTAAACTTTCTCTACCAAGTCTTCAGAAACCACTTTCTGTTAACTGTATTATCACTGCTGGCAATCTAGAAACACTGGGAAGTCTACATTAATCCTTCCTCTCAGTTTCTTCCCTTTCACAATTTTCTTGCCATCTTTAACAACTTGAAACATGGTAACAATCATTTTCAAGTTAGTTTTCAAAAAAAGTGTTTTTATTAAAAAAAAAAACAATGTTTTCCTCACCATGGGTTTTTTTTTTTTTTTTTTTGCTGTTCTTCCCATGTCTTGTATTGGCACATAGAATGGGCTAGCATTACACTGATTCCACCCATGCAAATATTCTTACTAGTGCTACATTTCAGCCGTATTTTAAAATTCCACTGAGGTTCCAAAAGTATAATAATTGAAACATTATCTGCACTTAAATAAAAGGAAAGCACTGGATTTCCATCCAAATTCACTCTCATTTACAGGCTGGATACTGTATTTGTAACAGATAGTCCAGTCATTTCCTGAAAATAGCCATTCTAGCAAATACTATTGAGTCATTTATTTATTACCAGGTAGTTTATAATTTTATATAATATTAATTTACAGCATATTGTTACATTTATAAAATATTTTGCAGAATATAATTCTTTTAGACTAATTCACTATAGCGTAATGGGGTTTAACTTTTAATGCAAAACATTCTTAAAAACAGAAGAATTACTTTGTACTTTATTCTAATTCTAAGCTATATTAGTCCCTGAATCACTTACACTATGTTTACATCTGCACCCATCCGTCCGTTGTTCTGGTTTGTCGGGCACTATAAATAAAATGGCAACTTTCCAAACGGACCCCATTAACTATATCCATTTTTTTTAAGCTGAAACCACTGGATGAAAAAAAATCAGATTTTGTAAACTCTTATACTTCTACCATCTTCTCAATCCACTCCTGACTTTGGCTCAAAAAAAGGCAACAAAATCTGCAACATAAAAAGCTGCATTTCTGCAACATGGGGCTTCAGTCTAACAGCACTGTTTCTTCTGGCTAACAGAGTTTCAGTCTGTGAACCCAGTCTTAATTTCGCTTGTAATCTCCTACATAGTTTACTGTATAATCAAAATGAGTTGATAGAGCTCATATACATAACCATCATACAAACCATACCTGGCAGAAAATACAGTGCAGCATGCAGCACTATTTTATTCCAGTAATATAAGCACAACCACGGCAAAATTTTTGGTTTTCTGCCTATCAAATATATAGAAAACTGGAAACGACAACATATAGCACAGACAGTAATAGATATATAATTTAAAAAAATGTGTAAAACAACAAAGACTACAAAGATAGTGACTTTGGGACCTTGGCTTGTTACAGTACATCTTAAGATTAAAATGAAGTCATGTCTACTATTCAGTGAACACTAAGAATAAAACCCATGGAATCCCTCTAATATTTATTTTTCTATTAAATTATGAAAAAACAACAATTTTAATTAAAATCTTTCTTAAAAAATGCTCTTCACTTTAGATATTTAGAATGTAGTGTTATTAGCATGTCTTCTGTCATTTATAATGTATAAGGGCAACGTGCATATCTGTAATCTTAGCCCCCGCTTAGCCACAATTTTAGCTTAGGGATTTCTGACTTCTGAGGCATCATTGATTTTAGTCAAGGAGTTACTAAGATAATGTATTGTTTATACCACAGTGGTTGTTGGCAGTCAAAAGGAAGAGTTTTGCCATCTTTGATTAACCACAACATTACATCATATGTTCATCCATTACAGATGCTAGACAGATACCGGCTGTAAATGACAGATATTTTTGATATCAAACATATTATCAGCAATTGTTCAATAATATCAGATGATATTATTAAAATTGCTCAATTTAAGACCAGAAGTAGGATCAGTTGTAGCCCAATGTTCGCGCAGGAAGAGAGCCCATTGTAGATATGTGCATCAATCAGCACACAATTATAGTGGCCTTTTACATGGGCCTATGAATATTAGGCCCAGTTCACATCTGCATTTGGTATTCCATTTGGGAAGTCCGATTGGGAACCCCCCTGAACGGAATACTGAACACATTAAAAAGCGGTGAGCAATGAAAGCATATGGACCCCATAAACTTTCTCTCCATATGATTTGTGCGGACCCCATGCGGAAAACACACGGACACCATTATAGTCTATGGGGTCTGTGTGCTTTCATTGCTCACTGCTTTTTACTGCGTTCGGTATTCCATTTGGGGGAGGGGGGTTCCCAAGTGGACTCCCTGAGCGCAGATGGGAACCAGGCCTTACATATGGAAGGAATGATCACTACTTCAGTCATTCTTTACCCATACAACAGTATGTACATGTTAAGAGTTACCCTTGGTTCACATCTGCGTTGGTAATCCATTTGGGGGAGTCCGCATGGGGAACCCCAAATGGACTACCAAATGCATTTGCAAGCGGTGTGCAGTAAAAGCACATGGACCCCATAGACTATATTGGGGTACGCGTGCTTGCCACGCGCTGCCCGTACAAATCATGCGTACAGGAAAGCACAGGATAGTGAAGTACTTTCCTTAGGAGCATGTTCCCTGCAGAGATCTCGCGGCAAGCACACGGACCCCATTATAGTCTATGGGGATCGGTGTGCTTTCACTCCACACCGCTTGCAAATGCGTTCGGTAGTCCATTCGTGGGGGTCCCTATGCGGACTCCCCCAAACGGATTACTGATGCAGATGTGAACGAGGCCTAACATAGGGTGGAGTGCTATGTATATAATAGGAGGCCGAATCAGGGTAAAATCTGCCATTGATTTGCCTCATCCTCAAAACTCAACACCTGATTCTACTCTTGTGAACATACCCTAAGGAGATAAAATGACCAAAGCTCTACTCAGACATTCATGTTATCTGAACAATGGGGTTAAGAGAAGGAACTTATGAACACAACAAGTCTTATTGCTTAAAGGTTGGTAAAATATCCCATGGTTATTGACCACCAGAACAGACAGCTTGCAGAATACAGAATATACTTTCTTATATCAAGTCTCGGATCACAATATATTATGACACCAACCTAAAACATAAAGGCTAAATTTCAGTTGTCTTAAACGTGGTGGTAAAAATTCAGTTTTATATTGTGTCAGCACACAACGCATTTTACTTCATAGAACACGCTTGGAAATGTCAGTTTTTAGGTTTACTTGACCTTTATGCTTTTACGTCATAATGAAGACGAGACTTTATGTCCAACTGACAGGAAAAACTACAAGATAAATGGCCTCAATACAATTGTGAACTAAAACCAGAATGCTATGAGGTTCTGTAAACATGTGCGCTAAAACTTTAACCAATGACAAGTTTCACAACGTACCATATAAAGTGTCAAAAATCTTCCATGAGAGAATGTGATTTTCTATAATACTGCAGTACACAAGAATGAGACAAAACGATGCTGCAGAATATTCATTACACAATGTAAATCCTGACGGAGCAATGAACATCACATTGTAGGAGTAGCCTGGACCTCAGTGCACTGGGATGCTTTTATTTCTTGTAACTTTACCAAATATCAACACGACTTCTTCTGGACTCATAAAATGGTAAAATCTGGCAGCTGCAGTCTCATAAAGACTTCTATTTGCCTCATGTGTACAAGCGTTCTTACTGCTCATGTAGAGGAGGAAAAGTGCATTGGTGGTAACAAGCTGATAAAAGACAAATTAAATCACCAGGCACAATAAATAGCAAGAACTGGAACAGCCATGTTCATGGGATCTGCGAAACTCACCATTGACTTACCTGCTGCTTTACATTTATTTCTATGTGGTGTATTGTTATTTCTATAGTTGCACATTACATCTTTAGTGAATCTGTACTTGTGTTTTACAAAACTGAAATAATCAACATCTAATACTAGAGGTATTCTTTTATCAGAAGCGAATTAGAAGCCGCCCAATAATAAGCGCAACAGCACAATGCAGATCTACCTGCAAAGTAGTAGACAAAACGTCATAAGTAGCCTTCCATTGATGACAGACTACCAGGAATGAGAAATCCTACACAAATCTCTCAAGTGTGCTGGCAAGTTGATGTATTAATATTTACCTTCACTGGAATTAAGGAGCCTAGGCCACCCCTGAAAAACAACCCTCTTCCTCCAAACTTTACATTTGGCACAATGCAGTCAGACAGGTAATGTTTTCCTGCTATTCACTAAAACCAGACTTGTCCATTAGACTGCAGTGGTTTGACGTTATTTTCCATAGGTATTACAACGTCACATAAAAAAAATACTCTGTAAATTAGGTATATCCAATAATGCAACGTTTTGAGTAAGAACCCTTCATCAGGCAGGGATTATTGGATTGGAAAGATGTCATTAGATGTGAAAACTGAAGGCACCCTGCTCAAGGAGATCTGCCAGTGGTTTCTAGGCATACAGGAAAATACCAAGGTAGATAGAGAATAGTATATCATCACTCCACGGATCACGTTTCCAACGCTCCAGAATCCAGTCAGGGCATACCTTACTCTTTTCCATCTGACACCTGGAATTGTGCTTGGTAATGTAAGGCTTGCAGGCTACTGTTTGGCTTTGGAAGCCCATGCCATAACGTTTCTGGTGTACAGTTTTTGTGCTGCCAAAAGGACATTTGGAACTCTGTGATTACTGAAGTGGCAGAATATTGGCGGTTTTCATGCACTGTAACTTTATGTGATCAGCCAACTGGTGCTAAGCTTCGTACTACATAAGCTTACAGACCATACAATGCTCACTGCCAAGATACAACCTGACCCTTGAAAATCTGTTCATTAGGATGGCTTAGAATTGTATTTCCATAGTTAAGCAAATACATATGATACCAATATATAGTGTGATGCCCCATTGCCCTCTGATACCAGTTAAAACAAGTTTTCTGGACAGATAAATCATGATTTATCATCTGGCGGTCTGACAAACCTGGGTGTGATGGCTAAATAATTGTTTAAGCTATGGTGGAAGAGGAACAATAGCTTTGGAAATTATCATAATGTGACTGTATTTTGAAGGAGGTTCCCCCCTACAAACATTGATGACATATTTGGAAGTCTAATCTTTGGGAATGGAGGGCATTGAGCTTTTCTAGTGCTCACGTTCTCCAACCAATTGTCAGGGGCCGAAGTAGTGGGACATGTTAATGAGGAAGTAGACTTGTATGCCAACAGCAAGTCAATCCTTACTGATCATCAGTATCTGACCTTACTAACTCAACTCAGGCTGACAGGTTCACAGTCTGGTAGGAGGGCTTCCGAGGAACGTTAAAGCTGGGGGATTCAATGCAATGTGTATTTTTGACCATTTGATTGCATATCTATTCCAACAATCTTATATCGTAGAATTATATTGTTCCTGATGGGGAAACAAGGAAAAACCCCATGTGAGGTTAATGGTATTTTAATAGCTCAGCAATGTCTAGGTTACAATATATTATGAGATCACGTGTTATATAACATTCTTCAGGCTGTACATTGCAGGAACAAAATTCTTAATTTTTTGAGTGAGAGATCTAAAGAAATAGTGCATTTAGTTATCAATACATGCTGCCATCTACTGACCAAAATCGAAAAATGGTACTGTACATTCTCTGTGATAGATAAATCACCTTCTAGGTCTTAGGCCGTTTACACATTATTTACTTGCCCATTTATCAGAAAAGCTTCAGATGTATTATACCGTCATAAAAATAATGCTCTCAGCCATTCTAGAAATACAGTCATAATATAACTTCATTATTCCATAAAAATCGACTGTATCAAATAACTTACACTTTAGCAAATCTTACAAGGTTGCTGAAGATTTATGTAAAGATTGGTTAAGGTTGTAAGTGCCAAAAGTACAACTAGTGCAAGGTAAAAGTGGGGGGCGCATTTTAATTTCTACTTTAGGGCCCCCATACGGAGATATATATATATATATATATATATATATACATATATATATATATATATATATATATATATATATATACACTCACCGGCCACTTTATTAGGTACACCTGTCCAACTGCTCGTTAACACTTAATTTCTAATCAGCCAATCACATGGCGGCAACTCAGTGCATTTAGGCATGTAGACATGGTCAAGACAATCTCCTGCAGTTCAAACCGAGCATCAGTATGGGGAAGAAAGGTGATTTGAGTGCCTTTGAACGTGGCATGGTTGTTGGTACCAGAAGGGCTGGTCTGAGTATTTCAGAAACTGCTGATCTACTGGGATTTTCACGCACAACCATCTCTAGGGTTTACAGAGAATGGTCCGAAAAAGAAAAAACATCCAGTGAGCGGCAGTTCTGTGGGTGGAAATGCGTTGTTGATGCCAGAGGTCAGAGGAGAATGGCCAGACTGGTTCGAGCTGATAGAAAGGCAACAGTGACTCAAATAGCCACCCGTTACAACCAAGGTAGCCAGAAGAGCATCTCTGAACGCACAGTACGTCGAACTTTGAGGCAGATGGGCTACAACAGCAGAAGACCACACCGGTTGCCACTCCTTTCAGCTAAGAACAGGAAACTGAGGCTACAATTTGCACAAGCTCATCGAAATTGGACAATTGAAGATTGGAAAAACGTTGCCTAGACTGATGAGTCTCGATTTCTGCTGCGACATTCGGATGGTAGGGTCAGAATTTGGCGTCAAAAACATGAAAGCATGGATCCATCCTGCCTTGTATCAACGGTTCAGGCTGGTGGTGGTGGTGTCATGGTGTGGGGAATATTTTCTTGGCACTCTTTGGGCCCCTTGGCACCAATTGAGCATCGTTGCAACGCCAAAGCCTACCTGAATATTGTTGCTGACCATGTCCATCCCTTTATGACCACAATGTACCCAACATCTGATGGCTACTTTCAGCAGGATAATGCGCCATGTCATAAAGCTGGAATCATCTCAGACTGGTTTCTTGAACATGACAATGAGTTCACTGTACTCCAATGGCCTCCACAGTCACCAGATCTCCATCCAATAGAGCATCTTTGGGATGTGGTGGAACGGGAGATTCGCATCATGGATGTGCAGCCGACAAATCTGCGGCAACTGTGTGATGCCATCATGTCAATATGGACCAAAATCTCTGAGGAATGCTTCCAGCACCTTGTTGTATATATATGCCCTATTCATTGGCAGAACATAAAACAGTCTATTTTCCAAAAGGTCGACATGAAGCCATAGGGAATACTATACCATACCTAACCATGTCGCCACATGCAATTCTCTAATACATGACTATATAACTTAGATGTTAGGTTCACAAAGAAGTGTATAGTAGCAAACCCTATATTAATATGTGGGTATAAAGGTATGTACTGTAATTAGGGATTGCAGATTTCCTTTTGAATCCCATTATCTTGTTCCTACAACTCATGAAATGATACTTATATATTCATTTTCCTAAATCACTAACATGTTTTGTGGAAAACCATCACAAAGCACACTGAAAAACTGCAGATCAAGGTTAACAAGAGTTTTACAATATAGCCCCTTGTTCCAAATTCTGTTGGAGATTATCATTATATATTATTCCAGAAAACACAAACTGCGCTCACTGGCCGCTCGGTATTCAGATTGTTAGTCTGGATGCTATTACTATCCTCGAAAAAACCTTGGTGAGCTGAACAGTATGTATGTGGGATTTAAGGCTTACAACTATGTAACTTGGAAGACGTTCTTTTAATTACTTGTGCCAAAAATGGACTAAACTGTTTGGAGATTGTCATTATTGTGAAGTTATTGATAGCAACACAAACACCGAGTCAAGGTTTTCTTCCATCCTTCATACTAATGGGATTTCAGTCACTTTCCAGATCCCATTTGGTTTACATTTGGCAAACACTAAAGTGCTCTACAATGTCAATGGTAAAACCAGTTGCGAGCTGGGTTCAGTAATTGTGGAGGTGGTAAGAGACAGGTTTGATTTTCATTAGGATTTAAGAGGATAAATGATAGGGAAGGATGCTCGTGGATAGTGAATAATAGTCATTACTTAGCTGACTTTACAAAGCAAACCACAAAGACTCTCCATATGCTTTACTGCTAATGACTTCTAAAGCTGTGTAGCTGAGCACATCCACACATAACTCAAGAGATGAACACGCTTTAGGGGATCAGTATGGATCGGAGATAATTGGAGCTCTGGAAAGCCATTTGCATGTTTATCAATTTGTAAGCCACACATGGCAGCTGTAAAATAGCAATAATGGGCTCCTTCTGTATATACTGATATTGCAGTCTTAATAATACTGTATGCTGCAGCAAGATATCACCCAATAAAAACCACTTAAAAACTCAATATGAAGTGTGGTGCAACTTTTTTCTTATTTAAAGAGTAACCATAGTGTTAAACTTTGCCACATTTGTAACAATAGCTGGGTTCACTCTAGCGTCGGTGTCCGACAGCTAGTGTCCGATGCTAATGTCCGTGCAAGATTTTAGCATCGGACACTAGCTGTGTCCGTTACAATTTGCATTATTTTAAATGGGACATCATGTAGTGTCCTTTACTGCGCATGTGTGTCCTTAAGTGTCTGTTTACAAAGATGTCTGATTTTTCAAGCGGGCAGCAAAATCCTACATGTAGCATCGGGCACTAAGAAATCTAGTATCATGCATGGTATAGAGGTAACCCAATATTCAAGACATTGTTTGTCTTTCCATATGGTAAGCCCCAAGAGCAATATATCACAATCGAGGGCTTACTGCTATTATCAGCAAATGAACAACTACTTAGTACAGTATATGCTCCCTTTAATATCCTTCCTTAGGGCTCATTCACATATCAGGATTTATCAGCTAGGTGCTAGATATTGTGTTAATAGCCAGCACACTTTAATGGATCTAGTCACATGACCATTGTTTTAACATTCCGCGAGAACAATCCGATAAACGACAGAACAAGCTATTTCACGGATCCCTCAATAGACTCTATAGATGCCTATGAGGGATCGGCGAAAACTGATTACTCTCAGGTGTACACTTGGCCATGAAAAAAGTACATTTTTATAGTAGAGCTCTCGGCATGGTCATGTAAATGAAGCCTAAGTGTTATTTCCCTGTTTATTACACTTTCCTAAGCCCCTTGTCATTCCATCTCTAATCCCCAATACAAATTGCATTCAGACAGTTGATATGGACACGTTTTTTCTAACATAGAAGTCTACGGAGAGAGGAATCGCAAGGAAGAGGCTGGTGGAGGGAAAGAGTAACACAGTGATAAATGATGAGTGAAAGGAGGTGCAAAGTCTGGTAAGTGGAGAAAAAATACTTTTTCATTAATAAGCTATATTACAATTTTTTTTTATATTCACTTGTACTATTCATTAATGAAACTTTTTGTAATACTTTGAGGTACACTTAAGATAGCTATACACTATAATGTTCAGCCAACAGCTAAGTCGTCCACCAAACACACGTATGCTGAACAGTGCATGTATTCTGAATGAAGAGAGGAGAGTAAACCACTGCCAGACACCTCTGGAGTAAGCATATCTTCCTGGAGAACAAATGGATCAGATAGGTTACCCCTTGTTACTGAAGGACAGCCACGACACACACATGTATATCCATATTGATGGATTCAGCAAATATTAGTCTAATCTATATGCCTGCCTTTATTAAATTAAAAACGTTGTATGACAATTCATTCAATGGGCCTTATAAATAGCAGAATTCAGGGGGTCTTACATCTGGATTAGGAGAACAACATTTCCACAAGACAGCACTCCATAGTAATGTGCTATGTGTGGGAATTAAAGTATACATGAATCCCGGCAGTCACTAATCTTTGCTTAAACCCTGTTATATATGAACAGGATGAGATGAAATGCAACACAAACAACTAATAATAAAGCTAGGTCTGAACGAAGATTTATGATTCCTGAATGTGTACATTATTAGAGGACAGCCATTTGGTAGATACTCCAGGCTATACAAACGCTAAAACAGTCTTCCAAAGCTAGTGATGTTTGTAATTTTAGTAAATACTAGAGATGAGCGAACACTGTTCGGATCAGCCGTTCCGAACACCACGCTCCTATAGAAATGAATGGAAGCACCTGGCACGTACACTTGGCCGGCGGCCGGTCGCCGTGCCAGGTGCTTCCATTCATTTCTATGGGAGCGTGCTGTTCGGAACGGCTGATCCGAACAGTGTTCGCTCATCTCTATACTAAGAAGCCCTGATGTAGTTAGGAAAGTTAGCGTAATGATGGCTAGAAGAACCAAACCCCCCCCCCCCCCCCAGAGGATTCACTTGTATGACCTGCAAATAGCATTGTGTATTAGTATTATAGGGGTTGTATCATCAAAGATGATTCCCTTCACAATGCGCCCCGGGTGATGAGCAGCTTACTCCAGGTCTTACTTCTGCCACCCCGGTAACCCAAAGCATTTCTGTCACTACAGGGTGAATGTAGATTTAAATGACGGCCATTGTTATACAAGGAAACCTTGAGTCCACCAGAGCTGGTAAAGTGCAACTCTCCATTCTGGCCCACAGGGGGAGTTCCAAGCAGATAAGGTCTATATGCCCTATATAGGTTATCTTCCTGAGACAAGTCCTTTAATGCTGAAACTAAACTGCACTGCTCAGTATTACTTTAAAGCTGTCTCTGCTCAGATTCAATGGATTAATGGTCCCTGGAGGTCCCAATGGGCTTAATATGCACTGTAATAGCAATATTTTACATGTTAAGCATGTGTATCATCTGAAAAGGAAATGGCACATATGAACTTTACAAACATAAATTTTTCTCACGTACAATGTATATTAAACAGCTGTCATTTTATAATATAAATGCATTGCTATAAGCAGACTTTTGTTTTTATAAAAGTGTATGTAGCATACATATGTAAATCTCTGGTAATGTACACCACACAGAAATATGTCAAGTAATGCGCTCTTTGTACATAAGGATCTATTTGTAAATTCATACAGTGCAGATGGATTTAATAATAAACCTGACACTTGTAATTTCTGGAAAAGCTAGAAGAAATGCACATCTAAACAAACTGACTGTATAATATAGAGAAACCCATTATTACAGGGTCAGAATTGTTCTACAAATTAAATTCCATGTCATTTTTACAAGAACGCAAACATTTATGCCACTTTTTATAATACTGTGCAACAAAAGAGAAGATTTCTAGAAAAAGGAAAAGCATTTGATCACATAATGATACAGTTGTGTTACAATCTGTACGGTTCCCTTCAATCTCACTAATCTGGTCATGACGTATATTAACTATGGGGAAATCCAACTCCCTAAGGGTGTGTTCTATCAAATGACAGATAACAACAAATCCCAAGGGACCCCACTAACTAGAATAGCGTTCGCCAGGTATCTGTGATTTTCTTTTCTCTGACATAGGCAGATGAACAAGACGGGCTTTTTTGTTCGCTATTTCATTGAGACTCTGAAATGAAGAAGCTTAACAGTGAATTTTACCTGGTGGGGTTTCAAAGCACCAGTTAGTACCAAAGCACCTATTAGTACCAGTTAGTCTCCATGATCATTTGGAGCAGGTATTCGCGCTCTTCATAAGCTGCATTTTGCTTCCCACAAGAGGGAGACAACAGCTATTGAGACAGAAATTAAAACATTTTATCATGCACAGTGTAGTAGAGTAACGGGATTGCCTGGAGAGGACTGGGTGTCCAAATACACAAATAATATATATTTATTATGAGAGACCAGACTGGAATTTAAGGTTGCAATAAATTAACCAAATCCAAAAAGGAGAGATTCTTGACTAGATTTAGGTTATTCCACTGATCCCTCAAAACAATTAATCGTTGGGACCCCCACCCATCTGACAGTATATGGGAGGTATATGAAAAGCTTTGATGTTATTTACGGAGACCCATTGTTTTGAATTTAAATATTGGGCTAAAACTTGGTATTGTCCTAATATCGGATCTGCTGTGCAGACTAGATACATACATAGCGTTCTCAGGAAGCCCAATATATTTTTCAGTGGCTTGCTAAAGTAATACGATTTGGATTCGCTAATCTACACATCATCACTCCAGACTGAACAACACTTAGGTAATGCTACACAGCCTATATCACATTCATTTGTCACCTGCTTGTTGTTTTGAAGCCCTACCGTAAGGGAAACACTTTCACATGACTGAATTCCTGCCCACCCGCAATGGCGAGTGCACAATTTACCCACAACATTGTGTGGCCATTGGCAACAATTACTCTTCTCCATTACTATAATCATTAAACACTTATGTAAGTTCTGGCTTGGAATGACCCGCAGGTGGACAGGTGATGAACCTGATGGGCTTCTGAACAAGGTGGGCCCAAGTTTACCCTAGCATGTTACAGTACACTCATTATACTTCTTACAGATATACACATATCTCAACAAGGTTATGTACCAGTGTAATATCCTGGATAGATTATTTAAGAAACAAATCTTACAAGTTTATTTGTATATATAATGTAGGCATATTGGTTGCCTGAGAGGACATTAAGGTACAGAGTCAGGCCAACCAGTATCTTCCTTCCCTGGCCCCATTCATCCCAATCACCACTTAACAGGGTATTGACATATTGTCCCCCAGAACAATTTGTCAGATTGTCAGACGTAATGGCTAGGATGTAAGGCAATCTTAAAAAAAAAAATATGTTGTTGACATTTTAGGAATTTTGCAAAGGAGGCAATATGTATATGTAGCTGTATAGTGGGCCCCCAGAATGAACCTTATTGGTGGGTATTAAGCACATCAGTACAAGATATAGGGTAGATATGTAGTATATGTTATTGCTTAAATAGCTCTCTCCTGCATTAATATTTTTCACATTGAGTACTATACTTTATTATAGTACTCATAGTGTAGTACACATCCAATATCATAGTATGACATCATAGTATAATACACATCCAATATCATAGTATGACATCATAGTGTAGTACATATCCAATGTCATGGTATAACATCATAGTATAGTACACATACAAAATCATAGTATAACATCATAGTATAATACACATCCAATATCATAGTAAAACATCATAGTATAGTACACATCCAATGTCACAGTACGACATCATAGTATAGTACACATCCAATGTCATAGTATTACATCATAGTATAGTACACATCCAATGTCATAGTATTACATCATAGTATAGTACACATCCAATGTCATAGTACAACATAAAATGTTTTGTAGTGGAGATGACACTTATAGCAACTTCTATCTAATGCATAAAGAGATAAAAGAGGTTTTTTGGTTAACCACTGATAAAACTCTGATGTCAAGGAAAATATGATTGGACCTTGTTATTAAGTAAATAGGGTAAGTAGGAAAAAAATGAGAATACTTGGTAGTTGATACATTTTAATGTTTACCAGTTAGTCGATAAAAGGTAGTAAGACAACCCCCAGGATTAGTTTTTTCCAGAAAGACCTGATGAGAATTCATTTTTTTACATTATGAAACTAATCACCCATATAAATCTGCTGCAGATAGATTGTGATAAAGCGTCTACAGAACAGCATTTAGGAATGCACCATAAAATGGCAGGCACACAGCCAAGTGTCATGGGGTCACTTGTGATGCTGGAGTGTTTTTGAAGTGGTGAGAGTTTATGATGAAAGCAGCAGCTAGGGAACCACCTGCAGTAATAACCACTCTCTCCGAGACAGCCAGAGGATGACTTAAACAGCATCTTGTGAAACAAAAGTCCCAAGCTACACAAAACATGAAACTACATTGTGAATGGTTTGTGCACACAGCCCAAAATACAGTAGCTTTTGGAGCAATTGACTTCTAATCTATAATTATCTTTAATGCAAGACCATGATGGGACCTTATGTACGATACACATTTGCAAAGATGTAGCAAAGTTTAACTTGACACATAACCATCTAACCAACTCTACCCCCAGTGGTAGATAGAGATTTCTACTGCACAATCTTTTTGCTACAGGGAAGGTAAGCCACTTCTAGAAGCAGAGCAAGACACAGGATCAACTTGACTGACATTTATCTAAGCTGTATGGTGGACTTATCAATACATACAGAATGCTTGTTCATGCACATAACATACTGTACACACAAAGATCCCATATTTTTGGATAAGTATTGTAAAGAACTTTCTGCTAGAACAAGTATTGAATATAATAATCCATGTATTGGACTATAATAAAAACTGAGGGCCTAGAATAATTATGTATGTTTTGCAGGTACATATCAAATTTATTGATATCAGCACCTATATCAAATGTTGTGAGTAAAACCTAATTCTAAATGACTTGTTTGAGTAAGAAAACTCAATTAAGGTCCAAAAGCATAAATATTCCATACACAGGAATTGGTAGCTGGAATATAACACCCCCTGGGGAGAGGGAGCAAAAAATCATTTGAGTACCTATTCTAAAATTTATCGATAATTTGTAATTCCTATCCTAATATAATATAGGAGCAGTTGCATTCTGCCTAATCCAACGGCCAGAAATTCCCGATAAGCTTACAACAACAAAGGCTTTCTCCCCAATATGTCGGATAACCAGTGTCCTCAGGTTTTTGGGCAGCACTTTAGGGGTGAAGTTGCTGCATTCACCGTATCAAAGGGGCATGTCTCCACTAAGTATGGCATTGGCAGGACTAAATGGATTGTGTCAGACTTTGTTGGGACACAACCCAGCCGGTAACATTCAGTTATCAATTTAATTGTAAATTTCCAGAAGGAATGACACCTCACAGAGTTACAAGAAGAGATGCTCCAGAATTGTCGCATGGTGGATCAGTGGTTAGTACTGTAGCTTTGCAGCACTGGGGTCTTAGGTTCAAATCCAAGCACAAACAACATCTGCAAGGAGTTTGTATGTTCTCCCCATGTTCACATGTGTTTTCTCCAGGTACTCCCACACACCAAAGACATACTAATAGGGAATCTAGATTGTGCACCCTATATGAGACAGTGACCGACAATGTCTGTAAAGCGTTGTTAAGTAAAGAAAACGCTGGCACTCTCTTAATACTTTCAAAGGAATACATTCCAATTGATTTATTAATATCCAGGAGGATCTCCTGGGCTTGGCTGGCCTATGCTACCTTACAAGTATCTACTATGGCTGACTTGACTCCTTCTAGTATCCGATGACTGATGAAAGTCTCAACCAGACTGAAACATATCTTTCTGGATATTAATAAATCAATTGGAGCTTATTCCCTTGAAATCATTAAGAGAGTGCCAGAGTTTTCTTATTGATATCATGGAATGGGGCCCTCCTTAACTATTTGAGTGCCGTATCATCTGCACTGTTGGCACTACTACTACAAGTAAGCAAAATAATAAATTGTCAAACTATAAGGAATACAATTCACTATGACTAATATTTCTATAGCGCTACAGTTAGCAGTCAGGTAAGGTTAAACTTTTTAATTCAACAACTGTATAACATAGGAACTCCATAGTTTGAGCCCATAGACTTATTGGGAAGTGAAGTCAAAGCTAAGGCAAATAAACTGTTAGAAATTGCTAAAAATGGAGGATTGTTCTGTATAATGTAACACAGTACGATGTTTATTTTTATAAAGGTGGGGCAATGTATGAAGCTGAAATGTCTTTCATCAAGTCATCACTTGCTCCTCAGTGAAGTGAATATAATTTTACACAATAATCTGCACCATTTACTTTTTAGCTAAAAAGTCGAGCTGTCTGTGATACTACAAACCATGCTGGTCCCTGGAGAGAGATCAGGTGTTACAGAACAACAGAGTAACAAGGTGTTGAGTGGAAAGGACTGGACCAGATGGAATCTCTATCCTTAAAGGTTAAATATTTGCTGACACAGTAAACATTAAAGCGGAGGCGTAGAACAGTAGTAATGGTTTTTGCTTCTGCTACAGGTGAACCTGACTTCAATTCAGTTAAACCCCAGGAAATTGTCTCCATATCTACATCAAATGTAGGTAACCTGTGACCAGAGCTTCCTCTACGGCGGTCAACCTAGGAAATGATAGTTTTAAGCAGTCTACTTTGTAGGAAAAATTAGGTCTCATTACAATTTAACCATTTCTCATCTGGATCCATCAATAGATCCACTTGTACAGTACATTTCATGGAACTAAAATGAATTTTCCCTGCCAATCAGTTATCCTATGAAAAAGGAAAGAAAATAAATTCTAGTAAACTTAAGCCACAGACACTATGCAAAAAATAGCAACATGTTCCACGTAATTCTATCCATGCTAAATGTTTTAATTTCATGATCTTATACAATACTGTTTTTTTGTTTTGTTTTTTAAGAACAACACTAAGGGCTCGTTCACATCTGCGTTCTTTTTTCCTTATTGCAGGTTTCCGTTTCCTGCATAAAACAGATGCAGGAGACGGAAGCCTGCAGGAGACTTTCTCACCCATTCATTTGAATGGGTGAGAAAGCTGTCCGGCCGTGCGCGGCGGTGAGCGTTTTGCGCTCTCCGCCGCGAAACCGGGTTTTATAATCCGGACACAGAGTCGGACATGCAGTACTCTGTGTCCGGATAAAAAAATCCGGTTTCGCGGCGGAGAGCCTAAAACGCTCACTGCCGCGCACGGCCGGACCCGGTCTATGGTTTCCGTCTTCTGCCATGCAGAAGACGGAAACCATAGTACGGACACATTGAACGCAGGTGTGAACCCAGCGTAACACACTTCCCATACAGTTCAAGATTCACTGAAATGTGTCCGTTCTCTGGACTAATAGGCAAATATAGAAGATGACTGGCGCTCATTAAGGGTCTGTTCACATGGAGTTTTTTGTCAGCGGATTTTGAGGCGGAATCAGCCTCAAAATCCACTGCCAAAAACGGCTCCCATTGCAGTAGTAGTAGAAAAAAGAAGTGAGCTGCCCTATCTTGCCGTGGATTCTGCAGATGACTCAGACACGGCGTCAGCAGCGTGAGACTCCCTCCCGATTAGGCCCATTCATTCAGAATGACACTGCACCAGAATTCAGTCACGGCTAGCCGCGTGGTATGTTCACACAGGGAAACCATTTTCCGCTGTGTGAACATACCCTAACACTTTCATTCTGACTTTTCAATCATTGTCAGGAGGAGGCTGTATCCCTGTATTCTCATACGTCATACTCCATTAAATGTAGAAGTGTCAACTATCTCTCGATTGGAGCAATAGGCAGGACATAATATAAAACACTGTTAATACAGTATATGTATATTCTCCCCATACCAGTTGTGATCTATATACTGTATCAACATTTCATACCAGCATAGAGACCTGGTATTTTGCACAACATACTTCTATGAACCGAAACTAAGTAATTTCTCTTTTCTGCAGAATATATGGAATTTTATACGCATTTATAACAGGACAGGCAATTTTGTGATTGAGGTTTCACGCTCTTAGATATTACTGCACTAGACTTATTGTATGTATACAGGCTGTACATAAAAGATCTATATTACAACATACAGATTGGCTTCGCTGCACAATATTGTACAGAAATGTTTTTGTAATAACGCAATGCATTTTTGTGTTCAATAAAAATGGAGTTTCTCCTGAATACCCATGTGGCCATTAAACAGTAACTGGTTTTTTTGGAGAGAGGTTATGCCACTTGTAGTTTTCCACAGCACTATAAAAGAGAAAGGTAGTGTGTGTGTGCCATATGTTAAGCATTACAGACTCTAGAGTAAAAAACATATATGCCTACAAGACATCTACTGTGACAATTCCTTTCCAGATTAGCTTGTAACTCTTTTTATGGCCTTTTCTTCCTGGAGTTACTGTAACATGTGGTAACATACTACTGCTGAGCTGCCTTAAATTTCCTCTTAATGGCATCTATGAATTGTATATGTAGGTTGGGGTAAGAATTAGAAATGTTCTCTACGTTCTGACTTGAGAGGAATTAGAACCCATGAAAGCTGTGAAACACTTAGCAGTTTGCGTTTAAGATCAATAAGTAGTGCAAAGTCTTCTGTAACCATACATTAGATAGAGGTGACATGCTGCTTTCCAGGTACCGTGGAACTACAAATCCTAGTAAAGCTTTCAACTTCAGTAGTTTTCTGACGTCTAAGAATAATAGCATTCCTCCATCACATAAAAACAACTATCAATGCTGAAGTGAATACTAGATTTTATTCCGCCGTCAGTAACATTTCAATAGGTTTTAATACTGTATGTAGCTGAAACACTTTGGGTAAAACTTATAAACCATACAAAGCCTAGCGTGGGGGGGTGGAATATGCCATTGGGATTCGAATAATAGCGAAGAAAGAACTCCTGTGTCATGCCCCATCAGCTAAAAACCCTGTATTAGGCATAGCATTTTATTGGGATTCATGTTAAGTATCCCTTTAAGGCTAAGGCCCCGTGTGATGTTCCACAACAAAAAAGTGGTGTGGGAAAAACTGCAGCGGCAACACATGGCAGTTCTTCCCGCAGCGCTTTAAACAAAAAGTTCACAGAGGTTTCCTCTGCAGACTTTCTGTTTCAATTATACCTATAGGGAAATGGCCAGCGTTTCCGTAGATATAATCGACACGCTGCGATTTCCAAAACCATGGTGTGGTTTGGTTTTTACTGCAAAGTGGCCAGAATCCCAGCCACTTTGCTCTGACTGAAAAACTCTACAATTTCTTCTAGTGTTTTCGCCGCTGGCAAATCGCAGTGTTTACACCACATGGGGCCCCGGCCTAAAGCTGAGTTCACACAGGGGGTTCTTCGACGAGATTTTGAGGTGGAGGCAGCCTCAGAATCCGGTCCAGAAAACGGCTAGCTGCGATTGGATGCGGATGCAGTGCATACAGTGCACCGGCATACAGGCGCGGCATTCCACTCCAGATTAGGTCCAAATGAATGGGCCTAGTCAGGAGGGAGGTGTCGTGCCATGAACTCTGCAGTTTGTTCCCGCTTTTGGAAAAAGGAACCAATTTAATTCAATGGGAGGTGGTTTTTGAGCTGGATTCTGACACAGATTCCGCGCCAAAATCCAGCCCAAAGAACCCCATATGAACCCAACTTAAAGGAATATTCTGAGCTTTAACCGAATGAGATATCCTTCAGACAGGTCATCACTAGCAGCTGGAATTCCAACTTATTTCAAGGCACAATTTAGTACCACAGTACACTAGCCGGAAGCAAAGTGCCGTACAAGGTGTATTGGCTATGCTTGGTTGCTCAACTGAATGGTACTGAGCTTCAGTAGCCTGGCATATTGTAACTCTGTACACTGTGTAGTGACCAGTCCTGGGTACAGAAGTTCAGTCCCATTCCAGAGAATGGGAAAGGGCTGCAGTAACCAAGCATAGCCACTACACAGTCTAGAGCAGTGGTTCTTAACCAGAGTTTGATCGAACCTTAGGCCCTATGCATGGTTCATTTTGTGTATCAGTAAAAAAACATATACCTATTTCTTTAATTTAGAAAAAAATCATATTTGATTTATCACTAAAGAAGGGTTCAGTGAATGTGCATATGAAACTGGTGGGTTCGGTACCTCAAACAAGGTTAAGAACCACTGGTCTAGAGTCTTGAACTTCTGGCCAGTGCACTGTTTACTGCGCAGTGCCAGGTTTCAATGCACATTGGAAATCTGAAATCAGTTGATGGAGGTGCCAGGAGTCGGATCCCCACTGATCTGCAATTGTTTACCTATTCTAAGGATAGGTCATCAGTAAGTCCCAGTAAACTCTTCTAAATTGTAAGTAAACTTTTTTTCCATAAAATGTGGATGATAAACTTTTTAAATCACCTTTTTCCTCACTTATTTGCCTCCTTCTTCCACCAATCAAATATGCACAAGACAGAGGAAGGGAAAGAAGAGGAGAGCTCCTTGAAACAGGGAGACATCTTCATTTTAGAGAGACAGTTCTCCTTCACAACACAGCTGGGTGATAAAGAATTACTATCCCACCTTCTATCATTCTGTAGGTAGCCTCATATAAGTCTATCTACTTTTCTTACTCCCTTCTTCATAGACTTCTCTGTGGGGAAAGATTGGAACCCAATCAGCGATCGAGCAAATCTCACGATTGCGATCGGCTGGAAAATGACCGGAAATCGGATTTTGAAATCTGAAGATCGGCTCAACTCAAAAAGTGACTTTTCCCATAGAGAAGCATTGACTAGGGTTGAGCGATGGGGATCGGGAAAGATCAAGCAAATTTCACGATCACCGATCAGGATCGGGATCAGCTGGAAAATGATCAGAAATTGGATTTTAAAATCGATCTTGAAATCCCAAGATCAGCTCAACCGTACTTTTTTGTAAACTGATCTTGAGAATAAACTACAGACTTAAAGGGGTATTCCCATAATTCTTGTTCTGCAGCCTGAAGGCTCTGTACTCTCTTCACTTCCTAAATTTCTCGCACATTGGTGGGTGGGGTTTCACTTGCTCTGTTATCTGCTATGATCCACAGTATGACGCTGATGTGGAGACTGATGTAGCAGAGCTGGATTTGAGTCAGCTTGCATTACATACAGAGGTAACAGACTCCTTATCTCAGCCTTTATCAGCCAAATTCAATTAAACTGGCTGATAAGTGGAAAAGCTGAAGATAGACAGCACAGTAATGCCAGAGCTCTCACCTCCCCCTCCCCTATATGAGGAGCTCTGTTGCTTGTCAGCCCCTCTCTCCCCCCCCCCCCCAAGAGCAGGCAGCTATGTCACTTGACAAGTCAGCAGATAATCCCAAGGGCCAGTGTCAACAATGAAGTGAATAAATTAAGATAGCGGCCAAACAAAGCAGTTTTGATAAAGCAATGTATTTAGGAAAAGTCATATCCACATAAACTAGCAGTATACATAGGATCCTTGTTATGGGACAACCCCTTTAAATTGTTCAGATAAGAAATAATAGTTAAGACACGGGCCCTTTTATTTAGTGAAGTATTTGGCAAAGTCTGTATTCCTTCATCCAAACTACAGACTTATGAAATAAATAAAAATATACTTACACTTTAAATTTTGCTATGCACCTTCTTCCACAATGCCATGACAGAACACTTACACACTTATACTTTACATTCACAATAGTTTTAGCAGTTCTTGAATTCTATTCATTAACCAGGAACAGCCTGACCATTAGTGATCCAGCTCAAAGAAGAGTACTACAATGCAGTTGGAACCATGTAAACCTGGGAGATATACAGTAAAAGGCGCACCAAGCTCAGTTTATTAAAAGTAGGACAAAGAACTTAGTGTAAATTGTCCAAATGCCCAGATACACCTGGAGCTAGTCCTGCTGCAGTACACACGGCATCCTGTAAATGTGACTGCTACATATTGTATAATATTTTCAGATTTTTTTTGTATTTTCATAATTCCTTTTTAAGCTGAACCTTATTAGCTAGCACAATCTACAAGGGTCAAGTTTAAGCTAGGCCTACCTGTATTAACTTAAACCACTATTAGGCTAAGACGGGATGACCCGCAGCTATAAAGCGCTGTGGGAAAAACTGCCGCAGGAACTCATTGCAGTTCTTCCCGCAGCACTTTAAACAGAAAGTTCACAGAGTTTTCCTCCGCTGACTTTCTGTTACAATTATATCTATGGGGAAGCCAACGGTGTGTCCGAAGATATAATTGACAGGCTGCGATTTCCAAAACTACGCCGGTTTTGGAAATCGCAGTGTGCCTGCACTGCAGTTTGTACCACACAGTGGGCATGGGATTCACAAAAATCCCTTCCACTTTGCAGCTACTGTAAAAGGCCACGATTTTTCCAGCAGCGTTTCCGTCCCATGCACCCTGGCCTTATACATAAATTCAAACATTTGAAATGATTTTTGGAAACGGAAACTTGATTTGGTCTTTGTTGATCTCAATGTGCATGTTGTGCCACATCTAATATATAAAAAGTACATTAAAGGGTTTGTCCAGGCATAAATGGACCACCTTTTTAATGTTTCTGTCAGGTAGGGGCAGAGAAAAAATTAAATAAAATGTATACTCACATGTTCCTGCTGCTCCGGTGTTCTCCTGCTCCAAAAGCGTTTCCCAGGTCTCTTCCAGCGTTCTGCAGAAGCTGATGATTGGCCTCCGTGGTCACGTGACCGCTGAAGCAAATCAGGAACCTCAGCAGGCTTCAGGAAGAAGACCCCTGATGTCACACGTAGTGACATTGCAGGCCCATCGCTGACTGGCCTCAGCGGTCATGTGTGTCGTTTTTTTCCGCAGCATTTATTATTGCGTTTTAGCTGAGTTTTTCTCTACTGCCTTTCTGACCATATTATATCTGTACAGAAAGCTGAGATGCTGTGATTCTCAAAATGCAGGGTTCGTTAAAAACTGAGCTTTTCTGCTGAAGGTTTTTTTTTTTCATCATGCAGGTAAAATGCAGCATTTTTTTGCAGCAGTGTTTCTGGGGTGTCAATAACGCCTAGTTTTCACAACATGTGGCATCAACCTTACAAATGCTGGCTGGTTGGTATATTGGCACATGGTTGGTATATGCTTGCACATGTTTAGTTTGGGTCCATGTCTTGCTATCTCAGACCATGCAAGAAAAGAAATATGAATAACAATATTCACATATTACATTGACATTATAATAATAATACTAATAATATAATAATAATACAAATAATGCTTGCGAACTGTCTGACTGTTACTGACTGGATTACAAGCTGTATTACAAACAGTACAAGTTTTTTTGTAGTTGCTTTTATATATATGCATTTTTTTTTAAGGAAATATCAGGTTTTTGGTTTGTTTTGGCATTTATTACTGAGAGTACTGTTGACTCCTGGTTGGAATCTAGTGATTCCACTAAACAAATGTTGTGATGTCATTTAATACAAGGCATTCAGCAGATTAATATGTCTCTGGCCCTGTGGTCAACCTTTGGCAGTCTACATTGGTTTGTGCTGATAGGCCCTTTTGTCACTGTCTAGTAACCCAATCCATACTAGTCTGCACCATAGAACTTAGGGTAAGCAGAATTCTAAAATGTTTTGCTCGTATATGGTTTGTGTTTGTGGAATATAACAAGGTATGTGTCTTGTGTCTTTATAAATTAGCTTGGTCTACTGAGTTAAAGCTTGATTTAGCATACTACTATGCAGACTATTACTGTTCATTTTGTGAACTCCTGAAATGCACAGAATGCTTTTCATTAGATAAAGGCTTCATTAGTAAATTACAGGAGTATTCTGGGACTTAAATATTGCTGACCGATCCTTACGGTTAGCCGTCAATTTCAGATTTGTGGGGTCCAACACATCAACCCTATCAATCAGCTGTCCAACGTGGCTTCATTGGTGTCATGCTCATTAGTAACACGCCTGTTAATAGCCAAGTTCCATTCAAGTAATGTGGTCTCTTCTAAGAGCTGATCGATGTAGGCACCAGGTGCCAATATCATAATCTTAGAAAACCCATTATAAATATTGGCCTAGATGATAAAACTCACTGGTGGAAGACTAGCATTGGTGTATGCCAATCTTAATCCATTCTCCCTGGTACTTACTGTGCCTGAATTATTAACAGGCTCCAGTCTCTTAATAATTCAGAGATACTCCTGTGAGCCATAACTGTAGCCTACACCAGTCAGGAACTGACATAGACTTCCAATATAACTCACACCAGTATTCTGCTGTGTGCACCATCATATTTGTTGGGAATGGGGTATCTCAGCCCACCTTGGTCTCTGCCTCGCTCTGCCCATTTTTGTAAAAAGTGGCTAGTGAAATACAAAATGAAGGAAGTAGTATTTCTTTGGCATACGGAAGTGTCATGTGCCAATGATGTGCCACAGCTATTCCCATATATGCGGGGGGGGGGGCATAAAGGAAATAATATATTCTCCCCAGTCTCGCAATTTTGACTCATTGTATGACAGTCCACAAACAGTTAGTTTTTCTTAAAAAGTTTGCTAGGACATGATAGGACATGAATCAATCGATTTAACAGTTTTCAGCAGAGAGAGTTATGCTTAGATGTGTGTACCACTGATGTTGTGAAGTCACATCCATATCTTGGGTATCTCTCTCTCTCAGATATCTATCTATCTATACACACACACCTTTTACTGTCATCTGCCACTCAACTGAACTATATCTATTATATAAGGAGGTAGTGGTCTGGCTGCTAGTACCAGTATATACCACTTGCACCAATATAATACTACAGTAGTACTATCTAACTGTTTTATTCATGGCAAGATTCTGCAATTCCCTATGCTTAATTAACTCTTGATGGCTTGAAGGCAGATAAAGTGCAAAGCATTAAAGTAACATAAGATTAATAAGATAATATATTGGTGGATTATAGCCATTTTCCCAATAGACTGGACAATTTGGTCAAGTGATCAGTACTACCCAAAATACCTACACATAACATCCATGCTTACACATAGTAAATGACACAAAGGCTACAAGCAATAAAGTATTTTCAAAATCCCACAATAACAACTGTGAATTAAAAAGATAGGACCAGTGGTACAGATATGTAATATCTGATCTATAACTAGGAAAATAACCTTTATAGTTGGTATTAGTACTGCTTTAGCTGACCACTTGGTGACTGATGCTACAAAAGCAAATTTAAAAATGTCAAATATTAAGTAAAAAAAAACATCTAATTTAAGTTAAATTGTAAGCTCATATGAATAGGGTTCCCTAATGTATTGTATCCTGTCACTACTGGTTTTATATATTTATTTTGTAACTCTAAACTTGATTGTACTTGATGTCACACTTCTATCTGTCTTTGTACCAAGTTGCACAGCACTGTTGAATATAGTGATGGTATATGTATAAAAAAAAATCTAATATAAATTACCCAAGAAATATCTCATTTTCTCATGTACCCAGCAGTTCATGTTATCCCTAATATTATGTATAATAAATTAATATTTGGTAAGCAATTTCTAAACATTTAGTTTTCACATAACAGAACAAAATAAAATTCTAATTTGACCTGTATGAGGGAGATGACAATATGTTAACCCTTTAATAATGGGGTTTTAGAAATACATTTTATAAGTATATGTTGAGCGTTCCAAAACTTTCACAAACTTTACATCACCTTCTTCCAAGGATCATGCTCTATGTGAAATGGCCAACTTTTTCTCATTCAGCAAAACATGTAGCAAACACATCACAGTCAAGTATTAACAAAATCAGTTGTGAAAAGCACATTGCACCAGACCAGTTGTGACTTACCTCTCCCCCAGGTCTTGCTAGCATGGCTTTTTGAAAGGAGAGGAAACTTAAAATCAAGTAGCTGACAAACATTATTATCAACTCAATGTCAAAACTATCCTAGAGGAACAAAATCCTTCTGCCAAATATTAACAGCTAGCAGATGCACTTGTGTCTCAGTATCTCAAGACTGCAGTTCTGCAAGGCACTGATCCCTCTCCCTCTCTGTCTCGAGCTGTTTCAATACAAGAAGCTTTGCTTCAGCCACAGCTCTGGAGACAACTGGTAAGCTGATCCCCTCATGGAATAACTTCTCCGAGCTAGGGGAGGGGGAAGGAGACAGCAATGTGCTAGGGGCTGTAGTTCATATAAAGCAAAGAGAGGGAGGGACAAAAGTGGTCCATGCCAAGTTACGCATCTGGTCCAGTTATAAGATAACTTTCTCAGTGGACCAGGAAGGACTTCTCAGCCTCTGTGCATCACAAGCAAAGTAAAACATATGAAGATAAACTTGAATTCTTAGGTATAAAGTGCCTCATGCTTTACACTTCAAGAAACTTTTTCAGATAAAGAGTTTTTTTGTTTTATTTATTTTTATGTGAGCAATGATCTAGGTGTCTCATGTAACTGCAGCAGTCATTTAGTGACCATGCAATGGAAAGCTATAGTGTAGGCTAACACCAAAGCGGCGAGAGCAAAGGTGAATCAGGTGGCCAGAAATGTACTGGTTAGCAAAATATAAGATAAAGGATTGCAGGATCAGACTACACACAGGCTTCATTGGTAGTCTTTAACCATAGGGACACACAAGTCAGCAACTCAGCTGTATTTATAAAACATCTCACTTACATCTTATTTCCATCTTATGTTAAGCCCGCTATTCAATGCACTACCAAAACTAGTATTGTGTTGTCTATCAAAAATACTTTAAAGGGGTTGTCTACGCATTATAAGTAAAAATTAATGATTAGAATATCATAATTTTTATTTTAATTATGAAAATAATATCTTACTATTTTGTTGCCAGTTCTGGTTAGAAAACTGCACAGGGACTGCATTGCCAGATAAGTGACCACTACAGACAGTTACTGACTATACAGGTGACCTTTGGCTGCAATGATTATATGTCTGTGTCAGGATATCATCTCTGGCAGTCAGGATAGAGTCCTGGGCTGTGCACCTAGGAAGCCTTGGAATAGGAGCAGCAGGTGATGGGTACAATGTGTACTGCTTCATTTATTTTTTATTAGTACCTGTTAAAACTTGTGTCAGCCTGATATAATGTATTCCTAAATACTTCCAAACAACATTATATTCATTAGACGGATGTAGATATACTGTACGGTCTGGTCTCCCAATTTTCAGCGGAAAGGCTGAAATCAAGATACTTGGGGTAAACTTTAGGCTGAGTTCAGATGGGGTTTTTTGGTCAGGATTTTGACGCGGAATCCGCGTCAAAATCTTGACCACAAAAAGCCTCCCATTGAAATCAATGGGAGACGCTCATTTCTTTTCTCCGCAAGCAGTTTGTCCCCACTTGTGGAAAAAAAAAGCGACATGCTCCTTATTCAGGTGGATTCTGCAGCTGATTCAGCCTCGGACGTCCGCCTGAAGACACTCCCTCCCGACTAGGCCTATTCATTTGGGCCTAATCCGGAGCAGAGTGCCACAACTGGATGCCGATGCACTGTATCGGCATCTAGTCGTGGCTACCCATTTTTTGACCTGGAATCTGAGGTGGTCTCCGCATCAAATTCTGGACTAAAAAAGCCTGTGTGAACTCAGCCTTATAAGGCTCATATTATAGCAGAGTTCTGACAGCCCAATGTGCAATGTTTCTGGTCCTTGACAGAACAGAAGTGCTGACACCCTGTGCAGTAAATGACTATGCTCAGCAACATATAAAAAACACAGCATGTGAGTATGACAGAGGAGTCTGTCAATGCTTTACTTCCCTCTCCTCTAAGCTGAGCATGCATGTGTAGGAGAAGTTACAAAGTTATAATAGCTTTCATCTGAACAATTTTTAGCAGTATATGGCAAGCTTATGTTTTTCCTGACTCAGAAGGCAGAACAGCTCAGATGACCAAATAAAAAGACAGATATGAAAAAAAACTGCAATCCTTAGGCATAAAGTGCCTGATGCTTTACACTTAAAAAAATAAAATAAAATAAAATAAATAAATAATAAGTAACTACTGCTTTATGGTATCTACTTCCTTTAAATAAAAAACAAAAAGACTGTGACCAAATGATGACAGATGTACCCTGGAGTCCATGTAAGCAACTGTCGTGTCATTTCTGTTAGTCAATCTCCACTCAGCCTTGTTCATATTATTACAAGGTTACACAATGCTTGAGAACTGCCCCAATCGATGACAAAGATACTATGCTATTTCCTTCTCATATTAACTAGGACTGAACATCTTCTCTGAAGTACCTGCAACCAGGGGAATGTTTATGGGATTGTGAAAGACTCACAAAACAGATGGAAGCCCCCTCTTATTTCGTAACTCACTCAAGTCATGTTTCGTGTTAACAGGGACTAAATGTCCCTGTGAAATTCCATGTGAAAATCTTCCTGGAAACATCAACGTTGTCATGCTATTGTTTCATTCAAACATATATAACACTTATATATATATAACACATATATTATTTCTATTACCCAAGCACATGTATTACTTATCAGTCATTACATCAAGGAACATGCAGAGAACACCTGGCTGCTTACAAAATGGAACATGCACCCCCAAGCTTACTGTGAAGTTTTATAGAATTTCCCGAGTCTTAATAAATTCATGACTCACCTGAAAGTAAGTCAGGTCTGTGAAATTTGTTAGATGTCACAAATAAAATGAATAGCCCTACTGCAAGACATCCATACTGCTGTGATAACAGTATTACCCATCATTTATATTGCAGCTCACAATGGGTTTCCCACATGCGTATCTTGGAGGCATGGCCAAAATATTCTGGTGCATAAACCTTGGAGACTATAGACGTCTCTAGATCATAGGTGATGAATTTATATTATGTCACTGAACAGATGTGATGAGGCTTATGGGCCCGAGTACTTCATAAGCCAGATATGTATTGTTCTTAACTCCATCCATGCCAGTATCATATTTGTGACAACCGTGTTTAAAACAAAAAACTGTATTAAAAGCAATGCAAAACTTTATAATCCAGAATAACTCAATCTCTGTCTACCAAAGCAACAGCATGTGACCATGAAAGCCTATATGCCTGAAAACAAATATCGGAGGTAACAGCTTAAAGGGATCCTATCATAGAAACTCTTTTTTTTATGAGTAACACGTCGGAATAGACTTAAGAAAGGCTATTCGTCTCCTATCTTTCGCTGTCTTCTCCACACCGCCGTTCCATAGGATTCCTGGTTCTTGTCGGTATGCAAATGAGTTCTCTCACAGCACTGGGGGCGGGCCCCAGCACTCAAACAGCACTGGGAGCGTCCTCAATGCTGCTAGAGAACTCTCTCCAGCGCCGCCTCTATCTTTGTCAGCAGCATCTTCTTCCTCCTCTTCTTCCAGTGTTTCCTACTTCTAGGTCTCAGGCAGAGCAGACTGCGCATGCCCACAGGTCATGAGAAAATGGCCGCTTGCACAGTATTGTAAGTGGCCATTTTCTTGTGGCCTGTGGGCATGTGCAGTCTGCTCTGCCCAAGGCCCGAGGCCTAGAAGTTGGAAACCTGCACTGAAAGAAGAGGAGGAAGAAGATGCTGCTGATGAAGATGGAGGTGGTGCTGGAGAGAGTGCTCTCGCAGCATTGGGGGACGCCCCCAGTGCTGCGAGAGAACTCATTTGCACGCCGACAAGAACCGGGATTCCTACGGAACGGCAGCGCGGAGAAGACAACGAAAGGTAGGAAACAAATAGCCTTTCTTAAGGCTATTCCGATGTGTTACTAATAAAAAAAAAAGGATTTCTATGATAGGATCCCTTTAAGGCTGAAGCCCCACGCTGCGGAAAAGCAAGCAGAAAAGAATGCAGCGTTTTACGCTACCAGCAAATTGAATGACAGTCTGGCTAATTCCATTCACACATGGCAGCAAGAAAAAACACTGCACACAAGCTGTGTTTTCAAAAAAACTGTGCATTTTTGAAAAACACAGCATGTCAATAATAACTGTGGAAATGCTAGCAGTTTCCCTATAGGTTTAATAAGGTAAAAACTCTGCAGAGAAAAACTCAGCAAAAACACAATGAAAACCCCTCCAGACAAAAATGTAATTTGATTCCACTGCAGTTTTTCCGCAGCGTTTTTTATCTGCCTTCTGCAATGTGGGGCCTTAGCCTATTATCCATAGGAAAGGGAATAACCTGCAGATCAGTGGGAGTACGACAGCTCAGACCTCACTGATGAGGAGACTGTCTCTGCAAAACAGTAACAGTTCCCCAGTCTACAATCCTTGAGTTACTCAGACGTCTGGGCAAACAGACAATGCATGGATCTTGTCCATTTACAAATTGTATCTGTTGGTATGGACACTACATCAATGATGTCCTCTTCGTTTTGGATGCTGATGCAGCGTCCGTATCGACTTTTTTTTTAATCTTATATCGATGACAATGATTCTAATCTTAAATTTACTATGAATTTTCATTTGCAGTAAATGGCACATTGAACCAGTATGGTGGCTAACTCCTTGTATCTCAAGAATACTACTGGTAACACCATACTCCATTCAAAATGTTGTCACCCTCCTCATACTATTATATTTATCCCAGTGGGAGAATTGAGCAGAATCAAACACTCCCTCTTTACTATCGTCTCCCACCCTGAATGGAACTTTGCTCTCCAATACTCCCATTTAAATTAATGGAGTGGTGCATGCACTGCCATGCCACTGCTCTATTCAGGGGGATGAAAGTCCCCCATTCTTCTCATCTTTGGGGTCTGAGCGGTCAGATCCCCACTGTTCTGCAAGTGGATGGATATGAATAACTATGCATAGGGGATAACTTGCTTTTGTAGGAAACCCTTTTAACTTGAAGCTCATTGACCCCAGTGTAAAATCCGTAAATGGCCCTCCCAACTATTATGTTCTACTTATGTCTTTTTTTTTTTCTATGGCAAAGAGACCTTTGGGCATTCTCAAGCACCAGGACCCTCTGCACCCACTATAGCTATATCTGCAAGAACTGCTTTCTTGTCTGCTGCAGTTCTATACAGGATGCTGTAGGGCAGCAAAGTGACTGGTACTTGGGTCTTACAGCTTCGGACAGCTAGACTCTATTCAAGTGTTCTTCCAATTGCATGGAGTTTGCACATTCTCTGCATGTTTAGATGGGTTTCTTCAGGTTTCCACCTATACTCCAAAACCACTTCTAGGTTAATCGGATTGCTAAGAAGCTGGCCCGCCCGAAGGTGTGTGTCTGAGACTGAGATTGTGAAATTTGATTTTGAGTCCTAATAGGGGCAGGAAGAGTTGTGAATAGTGACAATATCTGTACAATGCTGTAGAACTAGTTGGCACTATGTAAGCCGAGTATTGTCCATAATCAGTCATTCAGCGTTCCCTCCTCCTGTGTACCCTCCTCTGCCAACTCTTGTTGTGCCAGGCTGTGTGAACACGGATAAAGCAAACCTCTGCACTAATAACACATATGCCTCAGAAAATCCAAGACATGGTGAACTCAAAAGCTTATTGTAGCACGTGTCACGTGGGGAACATTTCACCGTGGATGCACCGGAGAGACACTTTATACTGTGAAGGGGACATTATGCTGTGAGAGCAACTGGGGGGGACATTATAATGTAGGGCATACCACGTCAGGGTGACTGTAAGGGCAATATAAAGTGTGGGGGCACAGAGAAATAGATGAGAAATGGGTGAAGTCAAAGTAAACCTTGTTGGGGCTAAATTCGCTAAACATTCTGTCCGCCCTATACCATATCTCTGAGGAGTGTGATAATACAATATACCCGGCCTAAAATCTGCACTCAACGATGGAAAATAGCTGATTAGCTTTAAACCACTATGTAAATTGTCAGCCCATCTCAGTGTCACTTCATCGCACATTAAGCAAAGTATACAGTTTCTAAACTATAAGCACTTAGCAAAAATATAATGCTTGTAATGGTCTAGAGTCTGACACCAGAACCCTGAGAGTACAGTCTTTTACAAAACAGTTCTTTAACGTTCATGCATGGAGTATAACGCTGAGATCAACCTCAGCTTTGCGCCGTTTGCCAACTTGATGATTTGATCTATAGTTAATAAGCACCGCAGTTGAAATCCACTATTGAAAGAACTGGCGGGGATGGCGTTTTCTTCTTGTTTGAATCCAACTGCATTAAAGTCCTCAGCATGTACTGTGATATACATTTCAATAACTCAATACACTTGGCTGCAGTAACAGGAGAGCCATCTTGGTAGAGGTAACAGCAGATTGTGTGTCACTGAATTAACAGCAGACTTCACATTGGTATTTTCACTTTAAGGTTCATATACAAAACTAAATGTCGATTTTCAGTTCCTGAGGTTCAAAACATCTCTGACTATTGGTGACATAGTCAACCAGTTCCCTACTCTGCACTGATGAGGGGCATCAGATGTCTACAGATGCTTCAATACAGCCAACGAGTACAGAGGGGCTGGAAGAATAATGTATGTAGGGTTGTCCTGACAAAATAAGGATCAGACAGGTTAAAATACTTTGGTCTCAAAGATAAAACAAACTGAGCATGCATACACTGTCAAACAAAAGGGTAATAGTGTTTTGAACTTTTTCAGGCTCCGTATCTCACCATCCACTACAGCTTTGTACATGAGAGTACCATCATTTTATAGAAAATCATTTTGGCCATCTCATACATACATTTGACTTACAACTATTTCGCATATGATTTGTTATGCAGATTATTGTCATGTAACTGCATTGTTACTGTTTAGCTCCTGGTGGTGGAAAATTCTCTTTCTTGTTGTATACTAAAGTACAACCTGTTCTCACATTCCATAATAACTCAGTGTTTTATTAGGTTGATTCCCAAGAAAAAGGTCACTGGTTCACATCAAGGATCAGCCATGAAGAAGATTTCCCAAGAAAAGAGAAACAGCATCATCCATCTCATCGATAGAGGTCTCTTGGCCAAGAAAATTGCCAAACTGCATCATGTGAGTGCCATGACAGTTGCAAGAATACGAAATAAAGTCCATCCATCCATTCAGAAGCCAAAAGGTGGACATTCAGGCAAAATAAAGAAGTCAAAAAGTTGGCTCTTCACAAGGTCTATCAGTTCTGGCGCAACAAAGACAGCAGTGGAAGTGGCCCGTGTGCTTTGTAATAGTGAGATCACAGATGTCCATGCCAGCACTGTGCGACACACGTTACACAAGTCTGGAAAATTGGCCCAAAAAAAGTCAGTCTCGACAATATCAACAGAAGAAGTGTTGGCTTGAGTGTGCAAAAAAAAATACAAAAAGTGGACAGCAGAAGATTGAAAAACAGTGATTTGGAGCGATGAGATGAAAGTCAATATACTGAGTTGTGATGGGTGCAAATGGGTCTGGAAGAAATAAGGGAAATGGAGCTAATGGATTGAGAAATGGAATTGTCAAGTTCGGTGGAGGAAGCCAGATGATATGGGATTGTTTCACAGCCAAAGGCATTGGATACTTAACCAGGATCGATGATGGTCTCGATGCTGAGCTATATGTGAGTATCCTGCAAGACAAAGTTACTTTGTACACTTGAGTACTATGGGTATGAAATGAACGACATAGTGTTCCAGCAGGACAACAACCCAAAGCATACGTTGAGATTACCAAAGGAATGGTTCAATGACAATAGTGTAGAGGTGCTGGATTGGCCCCCCACCTCAGCAGACCTCAAGCCAATCGAACGCTTGTAGGTAAAGTTGAAGAAAAATCTGTATTCGTACCCAAGTGAGTTGAACAGTATGAACCAAAATTGGGAATATGTATAAGAGACCTGGGATCAGATTTTGGTTGGGACATGAGAGCATGCCCATAAGGATTTAGGCAGTGTTAAGAGTCAAGAGTGGATTTACTAAATACTAAAAATTAACAGATTTTTAACATCAAACAGTAATAATGTGGTTACATGACAAAAATCTGCAAAACTAATCATATGCTAAATAGTTGCAAGTCAAAATTATGTATGACATAGCCAAGATGATTGTCTATAAAATGATGGTAGTCTCACGTTCGTAGCTGTAGTGATTGGTGAGATATGGAATCAAAAGTTCAAAAAATTGTTACCCTTTTGCTAGTCAGTGTATATAATTGTGGGGGAGGGGAATCAACAGGAATAGCTTAGAAACAGGATAATAGACTGAACTGGATGGGCATATGTCTTTTTTCAGTCTTGGGCCCGTTCACACGGAGTAAATGCGCGTGTATTTTGGCAAAATATACGTGTAAAAAATACAAGTGTAAAAATAAGGCTCCCATTGACTTCAATGACATTTTACACGTGTATTATGACATGTTTTTTTTTACACGTGTAAAAAAATGTAATTGAAGTCAATGGGAGTCTTATTTTTCCACAAGTATTTTTTACACGTGTATTTTGCCAAAATACACACACGTTTTCTCCGTTTGAACTACCCCTTACAGTACTATTATGAACCTGTTAAAGTATGCATTTGAATCTGACCAAAGGCAATATTTGCATGGAGTTTGCATGGGTTTCCTTTGGGTACCAGTTTCATCTCATCCCATACTCAAAAAACATATTGATAAGCGGTCTGTCTTCTAATTACATTAGCTTTAGTATGGGTCAGGGGACACTCGTCCACATCAGGGAGAGTGTGTGCCTACATAGGCAGTACGGAGACTTACAAGTCATTCCTGCTCCGCTAGGGATTATGGGTAAAAAATATGCAAATCTATTCTCCTGGATGGAATTAGGAGAACAGTGTGCACTCTGTACACTACCCTATAGAGGGCAGCATCCTTAACATCATGAACGACTCAGTTATAGAGTCTTTTAATCATGATGTGGATTTAATTGCCAAATCAGTATTTCTGTCCCAAAAGGGACAGATTCCCAGCTATGGACAGCGCTGTTTCGGCCTATTGGGCCAACCTCAGCATTTTTTTAGCTTTAGTATGTAATATGAGATAGGGACCTTATTACAAGCCCCTTGTATACAGGGACTAATGTGAATGACTACTATCTCTATACAGTCCTATGTGATAATTAATATTAGCAATTGTCCTACTACACAGAAATAACACTATACAGGAATGGCAACATTCTACTGTGTTGTACAAATAAAGCCCCAATTTCAGAACTGAAACCTAATTCTACAGAACTGATAAGTAAAAACCAAAATCCTTCAGAAATGTAGAAATTACTGTATTGGAAACTGCTGTGGAACAACAGGACAGACCGATAGATGAAAATGCAGACTGTAGAATAGCAGCGCACCTATGGGCCACAAGCACCCCGGTGACCAATTCTAATGAATGTCTGACATGAACTAAAATATGCCCATATCACAAAAAGTAGGTGTTGCTGATAGGTCAGGATGACAGCGCCTTAACTAATAATTTGTCCTTCTTAGAAATTACTTATTTACACAAAGAAAAAAAGAAAGCCCAATAAGAGCCTATACTAGAGGCAGTTCTGTAAAAGACACAACTGTCCAGTTCCAAATGTAAGAAACAAGCAGCTATTTACACAGAAGACTGAACTATTTACTGTGCAGATAACATGTCTACAACCAGTATAGTCCCTTATAAAGTGGGGTGACTGGCATGATTTAGAAAACAGATATATGCTAAATATAGACCGTACTTACATTACTGTGAAGTACTGTCTATACTGTAAATGAAGGGTTGCTGCATATTATAAGAAATAATTAGCATTAAAGGGTTTTTCCAGCCCAAATCGATTTTTCAAACAGATGACCTATCCACAGACTAGTTCATCAGCATCTGATCTGGAGTTAGGGACCAAGCACCCCCGTACCCCACACAGTTCAGCTGTACCAGCTGCCTTATGGCTCCAGAAGCTGCTGCAGTGGGCAGGAAGCACAAACACTAGTGACACTGCAATAACCTAGAATAACTGCTATACAGCGGCCAGGGCTGCATGCGGCTCCTATTACATGAATATGGGAAGATTTTATGCAATTCCTGTCCACTGCAGTAACTTCTTATATGTGGAGGCTGCCAGAACAGCTGATCTGTATAGGGTCTGGGTGTTAGACCCTCACAGATCAGATACTTATGACCAATCCTGCGGAAAGGTCATCAGCAAGTCCAGGCAAGTGCTGGGGCCCCAAGCTCCCGGGAGGAGGCCCACTCAGCTACCAAGTGCTGACTCTGTCACTATGTTTACCCCTACTTAGCCCCAACTGAACTAAAGGAATTCGTCCTCACTTTCCAATGTGTGAACAGAACACTTGCTGCTTCTATATTACTCTTATATACACTTCTATATACTTCTAATACTCCATATTACAATCCATTCTAGCAGGTCGGTCTCAACAATATAAACTATTTTTTTGCTGTGTGCTTTAGGGTGAAAAGGCATCCGCTACAAAGGGGCCCACTGAGGCTTTGTAAACCTGCAGCCGACCATGGTCATCCGTAAAAAAACCTGAAAACTCCTTTAGTGTCTAACAATACAGGATAAAGTAAGGAGATTTACATTCATATATTATAATGCCAGACACCTGTCCGATTTAATACAATCTAAATAGGAATTCTGTGGCCTTCACTGTCAATGATTTTATAGTCACTGGATATGCATTATACAAAGATTACAACATAATATGGTCAAAGTGGTAAATCGAATGCAATAAAAGGACCTTATATGTACCTCAAGATTTAAAGTACACTGTATGAGGTAGGATTAAAGGGGATATCGAGGAATTGGACAAATGACAGGCGGCTGGGGAAGGTGTAACCTAAAAAAACCCAAAAACCTTAGTCACTTGTTCCTATTGTTTTGGTGCTTGCCGCCATTGCCCAATTAGTGGTCCTCAGCAGTGGAAAGGAGCCGGTGATGTCACTCTGACCCGTCAATAGGTCTTCGTCCGTGGCCGCTGAGGCCACTGTTTGGCCTTATGAGTAAAATCTGTTACAAGACCTCATATGCCAAATGCACAACATGTGCCTAAATGGACATCAGAGGGGTGAGGAGAGGTGAGTATGATTTTTTTTATGTTACAGCTTCCTGACCTTCTCTGTTATTTATCCAATTCCTTGACAACCCGTTAAGCTTTTCCTTCCCTCTAACTTTGTTCTACTGGAGACATATTTAATATGTTGCCCCTTTGAAAAGATCAATTATCATAAGGTATAGCTGAAATGGCATTGAATGAAGTAACTGGAATTGAAGTTTCCAAAATAAAAAAAAGCAAACATAATAAAAAAAAACAGTATGTTCCTAATAAAAGAGTATGCGCCTCTTCAATCCCCCACCAATCCCCCACAGTCCCGCCTTTTTTTTTTTTGTTTTCAAGCTGCCAGATATAAGTTGCCAAACCAGCATGTGACCACAGCAGCCCGTCAGTGGCTTCATGATTCACATACTACTGGCACCATCACTTGGTAAGGCTAGTAAATATAGATGTGACCAAGGCACGAGATGTCATCCGTAGCAGTCCATAAACAAATTCTTTATGGCAGCATCATAAATATCCCTCAGTGAGTTCTGTTTTTGTTGTTATTTTTGAACCTTTTTATTTTCAATCATTTGGACAACTCCTCATTTATCTGCCAGCAGGAAAATAAGATTTTCATATAAGAGCAGAGAAAAATTATGGAGAGATTTGAACTTTGTTCTGCTGCCCTGCTCTACTTTGTAATTCATCTCCTTTTATAAGGAAGACTTAGGAGTAATAGAGATTATAGAAATTTAACAAGAAACTGATTAGAATGACAAACTTCGCATTGGTGTGAAGTTATTAAGGGGTGACAGCACACACCTTCTTTGCCTTACTCTCTGATGAAAAATAAGACACCAAATTTTGTGTTACAAAAGACTGAGAAAACCTTGGAACTTTATCATGTTTTAGAAGCCAGCAAACAACCTGAGAGAGCCTAGAAGCTGCATGGAGACAAAAGGACTCTAAGGGCTCGTTCACATCTGCGATGTGAACTCCATTCTGCAGGTTTACGTTTCCTGCCTAAAACAGAGGCAGAAGACGGAAACCTGCAAGAGTCTCTCTCACCCATTCATTTGAATGGGTGAGAAAGATGTCCGGCCGTGAGCGGCGGTGAGCGTTTTATGCTCTCCGCCGCGAAACCGGGTTTTATAATCCGGACACAGAGTCGGACATGCAGTACTCTGTGTCCGGATAAAAAAAATCCGGTTTGACGGCAGAGAGCATAAAACGCTCACCGCCGCTCACGGCTGGACCCAGTCTGAGCTTTCCGACTTCTGGCATGAAGAAGACGGAAAGCTCAGAACGGAAAGGTGAACGCAGGTATGAACCTAGCATTAGTTATCAGGTTTATTCAATTTTTTTCTCCTTGTATTTTAAAAATTGTTTTGCTTGTCTTGTCATATTTTATTAATTCTGATATATATATATATATATATATATATATATATATATATATATATTTATTAAGTACACACCTCTTGGGTATTAAATCGTCAAATTTAATGGTACTTAGTATTTCCTCTATGACCCCATTACCTTTTTAAATTATTGGATAGATGATTGTATATGTGAATAAGGTTTCTGCTGAGCCTGGCAAGTCAGTACTGGTGGTCGCGTGTATTTGGGGTGCGTGGACTGTGATGGGGTGTGATTTGTGGTCAATATGCAAACTGAATGAAGGGTGAGTGCAAGATTAAGTGACTGGTGTTAGCTGCACCTAACATCTTGTGCTAGGACAGTTCATATGAGACAGGCATAGCGACAATCCAATCACATATGGCATTTATCATTTTATAGTTGATGACATGTACGCTTTAAAAACATGAGATATTAATTCAAAGAAGAAATATACAAAAAACAAACACAATACTCACAGTAATGTCATTCATCATATCACAATCGTTTAATATGATGAACGTTATTTATTCTGCCTCAAAACTGAACATCTTAATAAAACACATATATCTCTGCAGTAGGCAGGGAAAACCTACCCAGGAGACAGCAAGGTAACAAGAGACAGCGGCTCTCTGTATACCAAAGAGACAAGGGTTTCCATGTGAGCATATTTCTGGTTGCCACACAGTAAATCATGGTTTATGTAGAAAAGCTAATATGAGATTATGCCATACAAAGTTTTCCTTTTTTATTCCCATGGAATTGCCCTGCTGTTATGACGTAGAAATTAGAAAAATATTGCAGGAAAAATAAGCTACAAGTAAGAGATGTTTATTAGAGATGAGCGAGTAGTATTCGATCGAGTAGATATTCGATCGAATACTACGGTATTCGAAATACTCGTACTCGATCGAGTACCACTCGCTATTCGAATGTAAAAGTTCGATGCAGAACCAGCATTGATTGGCCGAATGCTATACAGTCGGCCAATCAACGCTAGTTCTTCTCCTACCTTTAGAAGTCTTATCCGTGCAGCTTCCCCGCGGTGGCTTCTTGCGGCTCTGAATTCACTCTGCCAGGCATCGGGCCTGGGCAGAGCCGACTGCGCATGTCCGCTTGTAGTGCGGGCATGCGCAGTCGGCTCTGCCCAGGCCCGATGCCTGGCAGAGTGAATTCAGAGCCGCAAGAAGCCACGGAGAAGATTTCTCGGAGGATCCAGCCCGACCCTCACTCGTGGACTTGGTAAGTATAATTTGATCGAATGTTGCCTACCCCTGAAACGAGCATTTTCCCCCCATAGAGTATAATAGGGTTCGATATTCGATTCGAGTAGTCGAATATTGAGGGACTACTCGAAACGAATATCGAACCTCGAACATTTTACTGTTCCGCTCATCTCTAATGTTTATGACAAGATCCTTAACATTACTATAGAGAGTACAAATAAGTGAACCACTGAGTGTCCATATATATCCACCTTACAAATTCAAATATTACCAAAATAGAACATAAATTATTGCTTCATACATAAAAAAGTCTTCTAAAATGCACATATTAACCATATAATGCCACTATATAATGCCCATATACCAGTTTTATACCATACAAAATAGCTTTTTTTTCCAGATTCATTTAATAGCATTAGATTAGGAAATTACATCCTAACTCAGTTTCCTAATTCATAATATATCAATATTAATAAACATTACACATTCCAAAACATATTAACTGTATAAAAAAATGTAATAAAAAAGAATGTTGTATTCTAACACTTGCAAATTGATTTTCTAAGGGGCTTTGGAATGGATTTTGTTTCGCATTTTACAAACATGGAATGTTCACGTCAGAAATTTGATAAAGTAATTCCAATGAGATATGATTATTGTTGTGGTACTTAAATAGCAGTTCACTAATCATATGTACTTAGCAGGTTCACCCTCGGAATTAAAATAAGCTTTGTACATTTACTTTGATATAAGGAGTTCTTTCCAGATACTGAAACATTGCACTGCGTAGTGAAGGAAACCATAATTAAAATCAGTCAAATTATGGCCAGAACCTCTCTGGTGATGAGTGTTTGTAATACATGCCATTATACTACTGCGGAGGAGAACATATTTCTGCGTTTTCCCCTACACATATTTCTTTACCAATGGAAGTGCCAAAGATGGATAACAAGCATGCTATAATACAGAATTAGAGTGAAAAATAATCTTAAAAAAAAAATAGAGTTGGTTTTGAGATCATATCTCCCCCCCCCTCCTCCCCAGGCAATATAATTTGGTTCTGGTGAGCCTCCAGATTACTACTCAGACTTACACATCATATTTAATTTGTGGATTAATCAGAATTATACCATAGGAATGTACACAACCAATGTAACCACCTACATACATTATATATACCGCTAGTAAATGAAGATCAAAACATGAATCCTGTCTGCTCTTCTCTGCATCCTTAACAGGTATCTCCTCCCAAAAGTCTGGCTTGTGATAAAATGTGCATGCACAGTAAAATGAAAAAATAAAATAAAATAGTGCATCCTATTCTCATACATTTTTTTCAAGCTAAGATTTTATTTACAACATCACTGCTTGTACCATAGGGAATCCGAGCTGATGTATATTAAACCAGCAACACAGTTGGATAAGTCAGGCTCAGCTGAATGTAATGCCGTTTTTCAAATGAAGATTTGTTCCTCCATTGCTGAGATATTCATTTATTTCCCAATATGTAAATGAGCAGTCTGGAGCACCAAGGGCGACTCTGTCATTCGCAATTGCTACTCCCCGCACAATGCCACAGAAAACAGGGATAGGTGAGATTATAGCATAGCTGAAGAAGGAGAAGGGAAGAAGGATGCATGAGAGTAGAAGAGGGCATAACAGTCTGGAGCAATGAAGTTGTCTTCAGTGCTCCAGACTGTAGAGCTGCATATAGTGAAATGAATGGCTATCTCAGCAATGAAGGCACAAATTTTCATGGGAAAAAAATGTGTTGCATTATTATGCATCACCCTGGTGACAGACTCTTTCTAAGGATCCATTCACACAGAGGAATTTGTTGCCGATTCTGGCACAGAATCCGCATCAGAACCAGCGCTGAAAAAAACCCCACTCCCATTGACTTCAATTAGTTCCGTGCAGAAAACGGATTCCGCGCCAGAATCAGCACCAAATTCCTCCGTGTGAATGGACCCTAAAGATGATTTTTTTGTCTATTTTAAAAGAAACTTAAATAATTACGAAGCAGCTTTTCTTAATGCTCAGGAAGATATGGAACTTACTAAAAAAAAAGAAAAAAAAACTGACAACTGGGTGTTTTTGCATCTGTTATACGTTCAAATCAATGCTGACAATGTCAGACCATGTATAGAACCTCCCTCTGATAAGGGGAATAGTAAAAGCAAGTTGTCAACTTATTCCTAAATATTCAGCAGGAATAAGTATGAAACAGCATAACACATAGTTCTACGAAACATTTGGTAAAATCTATTGTGTCTTGCTTTATGTATGTCAGTATTAAAAGGGTTTCCCCGCAAAATCAAGTTATCTTGCAGATCAGTGACAAGTCTGACTATTTAGACCCCAGACGACTTTTATTCCCCCTTCTGAATGTAGTAATGGTCCCCCATTCTTCCAATCAGTGGGGGTCTTACTGTTCATGGGATCAGTGGGATTATCTGTACTGTACTTAGATATGTACCGTATTTTTCGGACTATAAGACGCACTTTTTTTTCCCCAAATCTGGGGGGAAAATGAGGGTGCGTCTTATAGTTCGAATGTGGAGATCGCCACCATGTTCCTGCCGCTGCTGGATTCCTGCAGCGACAGGAGTGTGGCAATGCTGCAGGCCCCGGCACCTGTGCCGACTACTAAAACCCTTCCCAGCATCCGCCGTTCTATTGTCGGGTCTGTAAGAATAATGGCGGCCACTCTGCTGCAGAGCAGTCGCCATAGCAACCGGATCTACGATATACACTGAGGCCCAAAGCTAATGCATGCAATTAGAATGCATTCTAATTGCAGGCATTAAAACTTAACCCCCCCTTCCCCGCAAAGTGTAGAATACACCCCCATACCTTTAAAGTTGCAGGCTGGCTCCTGCACGGCGAGGTCACAGGAGCCGACCTGTTCTGGTGACAGCCGGGAGCCAACTGAAGGCTCCCAAGCCTGTCATCGCTATATTACTGTTGTGGTTGGTCTATGACCATCCGTAACAGTAATGTAGAGAATCTCCCTTAGATGGCAATACTATATACAATATAGTATATATATATATATATATATATATATATATATATATATATATATATATACAAAACTATATAATACAAAAGTCTATGGGACTTGCAATCAAATTATTGCAGGTTCAAGCCACCTAGGGGGAAGGGGCAATAAAATAGCGAAAAAAAAGCTTTAAAAAAATAAAATAAATAAAACTTCAAAATCACCTCCTTTCCCTGGAATACATATAAAAGTTTCGTCTACCCACAGTGAATTTTCTTGCAAGAGCTGTTTTGTCCAGCCATCGTTTTTCTTCATGGAGAAGTTTTATGAGCAGCGCGTGGCTGTGAGGTTTTGCTTTCTACTCGGGAAAAAAGCATTGGAAACCGTTCAAATGTTGAAGACCTCTTACAAGGATGACGCTATGTGTCAAGCTCAAGTTTACTCGTGGTTCACCTGCTTTAAAAATAGTGAATTGTCAATTGATGATCAACTGCATTCTGGACGTCCGTCAACTTCACGAACAGACGAAAGTGTCCAAAAAATCAACGAGCTTGTGCGTGAAGATTGACGACGAACCATTGAGGAACTCGAAGAGTTGTCTAGAGTGAGTTGGAGCTCGATTCAGCGCATTTTATTGGAGGATTTGGGCATGTCACAGGTCGCTGCAAAGTTTGTGCCATGGCCCTTGACTGATCAACAGAAAGAGCGTCGTATCGAAACATGCCGTGCCATGAAAGAACATGCCGAAACCAACCCAGAATTTTTTTCTAAAATTATTACGGGATATGAGTCTTGGTGCTATGCTTACGACCCGGAAACCAAACAACAATCAAGGCACTGGAAGACACCAGCCTCTCCCCGCGCCAAAAAGGCTCGTCAAGTGAAGTCCAATGTAGAGACAATGGTCATTTGTTTTTTTGATGCAAAAGGGATTGTGCACTCGGAATTCGTTCCAACAGGTCAGACCGTCAACCAGTTTTTCTTCTTGGGGGTTTCTCAAGAGGTTGCGCAACAGTGTGCGGCAAAAAAGGCCCGAAATGTGGCAGTCTGTTGATTGTTTTTTCCACCACGACAATGCCCCAGCCCACACCGCCATCTTGGTGACCACTTTCATGGCAATAAACGGCATGGCTGTCTTGCCCCATCTACCCTATTCACCTGATATGACTCCCAGTGATTTTTTTTTATCCCCACGAATGAAGTGGAACCTCAAGGGGAAGCATTTTGCTGACGAGTGTATTGCCGCTAAAGGAGAGTACTTTGAAGGAGATTGAAGGAATTTTGTACAAAAAAATGAATACACGTTTCAAAAACAACTTTTCAGGAAACTTTTGGGTACCCCCTTGTATATAATATATATATATATATATATATATATATATATATATATATATATATATATATATTTCCCCTTTTTGGCTTGTCAGCTTGTCACACAAAACATTCATGAAATGGGAAACAGCATCAAACTACAACATTATTTAAATATAGAACCAGACAACACATAAAGCATGTATAAACACAAGATACTATTAAACACATGTTCTCGTTCCATTACAATTGATACCTTAACATGTAAATAAGGCAAATAAGAAAGGTTTACATTTCAAAACCTGCAACACCTGCAATATTCTGTATGTGCATCTGGTCTTCAATTCTCATGGAGACAGAAACCTGATATTTAACACCTTTTAATAGAGCATGCAGTTTATTTTTGCAGTGGGAAAAGAACGCTGTAAAAACACAGAGAAAGGTATACTAAATAAAACTGCTCTGCTATCAATGTTATGAAAGTGTAAAACCACAAGAACAAGATCCGAGTGGGTTATGTCATCGGGACATTAATTAGGATATATAAGAGATCTCTTTGTTCCATTCTTTGCTCAGACACGTATTAAATCTAATAGATGCTTTATATTTGTAACCTAGGAAAAGGCAAAATAAGCAACAACACTCAATGGCTGCTCAGTAGAAAGCATATTAATAACAAAAAAAACATGTTAGGTTTTTCATACTATAACAACATAAACACAGGCTTATGTAACATTTCATCCAAATGTTTGCGGTGACATATGGCATTTGTAACAAATCATATATCCCTGATTATACGGCTCTTATTAAATAACCACTCTTAACTATTTATCATAAGAAAATGTGGTTTCAAACATTTCAAATACAGATGCTTCTCCCTATAGTATTATTCCCTTGTAATACTTATGTACCTTCAGGGTATGCAATGGAATTCCTTCCCCCTTTCCCTTTCCAACAAATATAGTTAGGGTCAAGGTACTCAACTGCTTCCATGACTTAGGGTTCCATAACTGGTCCAATAATTGACTCTCAAGTAAGGAATGTAATCATGTAACTTTGACCCTTTTGCAGACATGGTGGAAAAAAGAAATTGTCTTGGTTTACAGCTATTCTTAAGAATCCTACTCCTCAATTGTATGAATTGGCACACACATTACATTTAGCAATAGATTTGTTCAAATCAGATGTGTGGATGGACATTATTGATGTTCTTTTCTGCTACAAGTAAATGTCCTTTATTATAGGATGCAGTTGTGGAAAGATAAGAATGAGATGGAGTAATAACAGTCCAGTCAGGTAGGGTGTTTTTTGTGACATGTTTCTTTGTGTTGGATGTATTGTGTGTAATGTTGTTTTGTCATAATATTATATGTGTATACATTGAATGATTTTTACATGTAGTTATACTGTTTTTACAGATGTAGAGTTTTATGTGAGGATGTAACACAATCATTTCCTCTTGTGAATGAAGTTATCTATCTATCTCCTATCTATCTATCTATCTATCTATCTATCTATCTATCTATCTATCTATCTATCTACAGTCCTATGAAAAAGTTTGGGCACCCTTATTAATCTTAATCATTTTTTGTTCTAAATATTTTGGTGTTTGCAACAGCCATTTCAGTTTGATATATCTAATAACTGATGGACACAGTAATATTTCAGGATTGAAATGAGGTTTATTGTACTAACAGAAAATGTGCAATATGCATTAAACCAAAATTTGACCGGTGCAAAAGTATGGGCACCCTTATCATTTTATTGATTTGAATTCCCCTAACTACTTTTTACTGACTTACTGAAGCACAAAATTGGTTTTGTAACCTCAGTGAGCTTTGAACTTCATAGCCAGATGTATCCAATCATAAGAAAAGGTATTTAAGGTGGCCAATTGCAAGTTGATCTCCTATTTGAATCTCCTCTGAAGAGTGGCATCATGGGCTACTCAAAACAACTCTCAAATGATCTGAAAACAAAGATTGTTCAACATAGTTGTTCAGGGGAAGGATACAAAAAGTTGTCTCAGAGATTTAACCTGTCAGTTTCCACTGTGAGGAACATAGTAAGGAAATGGAAGACCACAGGGACAGTTCTTGTTAAGCCCAGAAGTGGCAGGCCAAGAAAAATATCAGAAAGGCAGAGAAGAAGAATGGTGAGAACAGTCAAGGACAATCCACAGACCACCTCCAAAGAGCTGCAGCATCATCTTGCTGCAGATGGTGTCACTGTGCATCGGTCAACTATACAGCGCACTTTGCACAAATAGAAGCTGTATGGGAGAGTGATGAGAAAGAAGCCGTTTCTGCACGTACGCCACAAATAGAGTTGCCTGAGGTATGCAAAAGCACATTTGGACAAGGCAGCTTCATTTTGGAAACAAAAATTGAGTTTGGTTATAAAAAAAGGCGTTATGCATGGCGTCCAAAAAGAAACAGCATTCCAAGAAAAACACATGCTACCCACTGTAAAATTTGGTGGAGGTTCCATCATGCTTTGGGGCTGTGTGGCCAATGCCGGCATCGGGAATCTTGTTAAAGTTGAGAGTCGCATGGATTCCACTCAGTATCAGCAGATTCTTGAGAATAATGTTCAAGAATCAGTGACGAAGTTGAAGTTACGCCGGGGATGGATATTTCAGCAAGACAATGATCCAAAACACCGCTCCAAATCCTCAGGCATTCATGCAGAGGAACAATTACAATGTTCTGGAATGGCCATCCCAGTCCCCAGACCTGAATATCATTGAACATCTGTGGGATGATTTGAAGCGGGCTGTCCATGCTCGGCGACCATCTAACTTAACTGAACTTGAATTGTTTGTCCAAAATACCTTTATCCAGGATCCAGGAACTGATTAAAAGCTACAGGAAGCGACTAGAGGCTGTTATCTTTGCAAAAGGAGGATCTACTAAATATTAATGTCACTTTTCTGTTGAGGTGCCCATACTTTTGCACCGGTCAAATTTTGGTTTAATGCATATTGCACATTTTCTGTTAGTACAATAAACCTCATTTCAATCCTGAAATATTACTGTGTCCATCAGTTATTAGATATATCAAACTGAAATGGCTGTTATAAACACCAAAATATTTAGAACTAAAAATGATTAAGATTAATAGGGGTGCCCAAACTTTTTCATAGGACTGTATCTATCTATCCCTTTTCCAACTATCACTTATCCATCTTTTGCCCACAGACTCATGCAGTCTTTCCTAGCCTGTTAAAGGGAACTCTACCATTACCCTTAATTGCAATGCATATACAATGGTCCCCACTGGTAGAATTTCTCCAGCTCATACTGTTGAACACTTTGGAGATTGTCTTCTGATTTTGACAAAATCAGCACTTAGCTGACTCTAAATCTGTCACCTTTCCTGACAGGTTTGATTTAGTAAATACTAGAGATGAGCGAGTAGTGAAATATTCGAGATTCGATATTCGTTTTGAGTAGAGCCTCAATATTCAACTACTCGATCAAATATCGAATCCCATTATAGTCTATGGGAAAAAATGCTCGTTTTAAGGGGAAACCACTATTCGACTAAAGGAGAATCACCGAGTCCACGAGTAGAAGGAGGAGAGTGTTTAGGAGGAACACTGTGCAGTTAAAGCACAAGGACCCCATTATAGTCTATGGGGTCCGTTGCAGTTGCGCTGATATTCCGTTCAGGGGGGAGGGGTCCTTCGGTGGACTCCTTCCTGACGGGAGACAAGCGCTAATGTGAACCGGCCCTTACTTGTCCTGCAGAACTTGCATTAATTGACCGAATGCTATACACTGTATAGCATTTGGCAAATCAACGCTGGTTCTGCAGCAGGCTCATCCTTGCTAGTCAGGGGAGCTGGCAGCTTGCGTTTATGCGGGAGCTGACTTTTTCTCATAGGAATGCATTGACCAGCATTGATTGGCCAGTGTACAGCATTCGGCCAATCAACACTGGCTCTGTCGGAGGCTCGTCTGTGAGGAGGCGGAGTCTAAGATCAGACCACAGCAGTCTCCATTGTGGTCCGATCTTAGACTCCACCTCCTCACAGACGAGCTTCTGGCAGAACCAGTGTTGATTGGCAGAATGCTGTACTCTGTATAGCATTCGGCCAATCAACGCTGGTCAATGCATTCCTGGCTTATCCATGTGGACCAACCTACATTAACAAGTTCCATTTATCAGCTGAGTCCTTCACCCTTATCTCTTACGTTGATGCATCACTAAAGACCTTGTTTGTTTTTGCTCACTACATTATAGGCTCGCACGCTCAGGTTGATTTCCTATGAGCCATTTCCTGTAAATTGACTGGCACAGTTCACTCACAGGTCAGACGTTAATCATTTAAAAGGGATGTCCCATAACAAGGAACCTATATATACTGCTAGTTTAAATACATTGCTTTATCGACACTGCTTTGTTTGGCCGCCATCTAAATTTATTGACTTCATTGTTTACATGCATTTCTATAACCACGGGGCCATTCTGGGTTTATCTGCTCAGTCCCCTAGTGACGTAGCTGCCTGCTCTCGGGGGGGAGGGAGGGGCTGAGTGCTGGGAGCAGCTCTGAGCTGTGTATGTCTCTGCCACAGACAATCAACGGAGCTCCTCAGATAGGGGAGGGGGAGGTGAGAGCTCCGGGAATTCTGAGCTCTTATCTCCTGCTCTTCCACTTATCAGTTGGTTTAATTGAATATGGCTGATAAGGGCTGAGATAAGGAGTCTGGTACCTCTGTATGTATTACAAACTGACTAAAACCCAACTCTGCTACATCAGCTTCATACTGTGGTAATTCATTTACAACCAATCCCTCATTACTGACTGCAAACATAGGACGAGCCTGCTGCAGAACCATCGTTGATTTGCTGAATGCTATACAGCAGGCTCATCTTTGCTAGTCGGGAGAGCTGGCAGCTTGCGGTTATGCGACAGCTGACTTTTTCTCATAGGAATGCATTGACCAGTGTTGATTGGCCAAATGCTATACAGTGTACAGCATTCAGCCAATCAACGCTGGTTCTGCCGGAGGCTCGTCTGTGAGGAGGCGGAGTCTAAGATCGGTCCACAATGGAGACTGCTGTGGTCCGATCTTAGACTCCGCCTCCTTACAGATGAGCCTCTGGCAGAACCAGTGTTGATTCGCTGAATGCTGTACACTGGCCAATCAACGCTGCACTATAGAGGAAATGTGAGACATGACATCCTAGTGCCCAAGCCATAAGATAGCCTTGTCAGTAGATAGCAGTTGTTTTGTACATTAGAGTAAGTGCAATAGTGCTGTATAATATGGCAGCTAAACATGCTAAAGTGGATGTTTATTCACTTCAATAGATTTGTATGGATTTGTTCAACCAAAAGACAGAGCTGTTCGAGGGGCATCTTCTGTCCTCTACAAAGCAGTATTACTGCTGACCATTCTGAGGACTCATTCACATGAGCAAATGTGAAGGCCAAGAGGGGGTCCAATTTATTTATTTATTTTTTTACAGAAATGCACTCGGATGCCTCAGATGCCTTACAATCCCCATTGATTTCATTGGGTGGTTCTGTTCTGCTTTAGGGAGCAGCATAGGAACTGCTTTATAAATATTGGAACAGAACATCAAAATTTTCCTCAGAAGAGCCTCAGGCTGCATACTTGGTTGTGTGCATAAGGCCTGAGCTATGCCAAAAGCCAATCCTAGCCCCAGAATTTAATAAACTAATTAATTGGTTGTGGTTTTGGTTTGCATTATATGACTTTCTTGTCAGTTATGGTATGGCACAATGAGTACTTTAACTTTCATTTAAAAGTAAAAATTCAGCACGCCATGCCATACTTTTTTCATATATTCTATCATTAGAATTCCCTTTTTAAACTAAATACACATAGGAATAGCCTTAAGAAAGTCTATTTTTCTCATACCTTTATTATTCTGATCAGCGACTCTGTTCCTGAGAAATATCTTCTTTCTTCCATATGTAAATGAATTTTCAGACAGCACTGAGGTCATCCCCTGTACTGTCCAGCAACTCCTCCATCTTCTTCTCTGGACCGTCTCTTCTCCCGTGTCACCTTCATGGTTCCATCCAAAAGCGCTGACTGCGCATGTCCGTCAGCCATTTTCCTGTGGGAGAGGCCACAGGAAAATGACCAACGGATATGCGCAGTTGGCGCTTTTGGATTAAGTCACAAAGATGATGCAGGAGAAGAGGCGGTCCGTAGAAGAAGACGGAGGCGTTGCTGGAGAGTTTTTGAACAGCACAGAGGACGCCCCCAATGCTGTCTGAAAACTCATTTACATATGGAAGAAAGAAGATATTTCTCAGGAACGGCAGCGCAGATTAGAATAATAAAGGAAAGAGAAGAATAGCCTTTCTTGAGGCTATTCCTACGTGTATTTAGTTTAAAAAGGGAATTCTAATGATAGAATCCCTTTAAATTTAAAGGAGGAATAACAGGAATTCCACAATGTACAGTTTATAGAAAAGATACTCTGGAATTGTTACATTATTGAGAATAAAAGTGGTTACTAGAACAGGCATGTCTGATGATGGATCCTCTGTAAAGCAATTTTCTATCTACAAATACTTATCGAGAAGCACTCATGCTGTCAGGTAACATAACATACACTCATACATTTGAGCTGAGTGCTCAAGAATGCTTTTAGATAGATACAGTTTTATTACTTTGACCATCCATTGTCATGAATTAGTTCAAATCTAAGATTATTCTTGTTGTTTTCTAAACCTGTCACCACAATGAGTCTTGCAGCAGGTTTTGCAGGTTGCAAGTTTGCTTGACCTATCATAATGGAAAATGACAGGATTAGCTTGTGAATCTTGGCTTTAAAATTTCAGATAAGCCCACAGAAGGAGGTACCATGGACTTCTGTTCATGATATCACCCCCCCACCCCATTATCTATCACACAGCATACTTATCATTTAATGCCACAGTTGCTACGGTCAATCCTGACGTTTTACACAAAAAAAAAAATATATATATATATATAATTTTTGTTATTCCAGAGGAAATAGTCATTTTAGTGTACAGAGCTGTGTGGTCACCTACTTAGCCCACTATTTTTACCATAAGAAATTTAGAGTTTGAGGCTACTTCTTTATTTCTAATAATGTCATAGTTAAACAAGTCAACACATGAAGTATTATATCATTATTGGAGGTTTTTTTAATGAAATCATAGATTTCTTCCATGACAGTGTACTGAAAAGTATCAGTGCCTACAAAAAATCTACACTTCTGCAGGACCATGTAAGGTCAGAGGACCTGGCACACAAGTCTAAAGTCTATTACATTATAAGAAGAGAAATCTTTCTTGACAGGTTCAAGTACCATTAAGTTTTCTCTGGTTTATGTGCTTAAAGAGAGTAGGGGGTCTTTAATTCAATTCTGGAAATTGTAATTAGTCACCTAGACAATTGGTTGCGGGAAAGGATCCAAGGACGTGAGCAGTCAGATAACCAAAAATGCATTTTATGCCTGGCAGCACAAACAGAAAGGCCTGGAAATAGTATGTAATGTTACTCATCACACTTGCCAATATTTCAAAACACTTTCCATAAAAAATATGCCTGTAACTTAGTTGGATTGCTATGAAATTCTCTGTTTTGTGGTTTTGCATATTGAACCGTTATTAAAAGGATTTTCCTATTATTTAATTCAGCTTGAAAACATTATATATAGGCAAGAGAGTGAATTCCTATCCATTACCACCTCCACATTGAAGTAGATTCTCTTGTTCCCTAGGAGGAACTGATGTATCATATAACATGTGCCTATACAAGTCTATGGAGAGGAAAGGAGAGAGGAGAAGCCAAGTGAGAGAGAAAAAAAACACAGGTACAAACATGCTGCATACACAGCGTAACTTGAGGGGGTGCAGAGGATGCAGTCGCACCAGGGCCCAGGAGCTTTAGGGGGCCCATAAGCATTGGTATCAGTATTGAGATTGCAGCTTCCATTTGGCTCATAACCCAAGAAGACCCACAGATTCCCCTAACCACACTAAGGCTGATTAAATTCCTTAGCACCCATAACCATCACTATCAAGAATTCACTATAGGGATAATGTAGGGCGCCCCAGACAAAAGATTGCACCGGGGGAACCACAAGACTTTAGTTACATCACTGGCTGTGGATAATAGTAAGTTTCTATCTCTTCCCTTTACTTTATTCACACCAGTCTGCTCATTAATGCTGTATAACATCCTGTGCGGTGCTACTCCTTATCAGTGAGTCAGAGAGTATATGGAGCAGAATATCCTGGTTTATCTTCATTTCTATAAGAGACATCATAGCAGCTAATTTCCATCCACTAGCTCAAAGGAAACTGAGATTTATAGAGGAAGCATGTAGGTGAGAAAACTGGTAAACAATGCAGAATATTCATTAATTATTGGCCAGAAATAATGTCTTTTACACAGATGGTATCGTATCCATTTTATTCACTGACATGTTCACTAAGTACAGCATGAACATAACAACTAAGGTATATCACATTGTGAGGTAATGACTTGAAAGTAGAGTTTCTGATTTTTTTTTGGTTGGAAACGGAGGTGAGTTACTAAACTTGGTCTTTAAAATTCACAAAAATATATTATTTCATTGAATAAAATAATGAGTTTTAAATGTTTTTCCTTTTGCCCACTCAAGCCCACACAAGCTGTGTTCCAAAAGGCTAAGTTTGAGATTTACTGTTCCTGATGGGTTCATTCTACAATGCAAAAAACATCTGTAAGTGTCTCTACTTAAGGTAACGCTATGAACGCGATATATTGCACTAAGGGACTGTGAAAATCTCATAAAAGCAATATATAAAGCTACTGTAACTTAATATAACAACATCACATCATATAATACCATTAACTGATGGTACAAAGTGACTTTATTACACTGTTGATCAACCTACTACATGATTGGGGCCCCAAATATGGCCTTTGACTTTATCAAAGTGCCACACTAACCACTCAATAGGACATATCGCCTTGTTTCTCCATACCTATGTTTACTCTGCATTACACGCTGCATATTTATTTTATGTGAGATAAAATTAAATAAAAAAAACACTCAACTTTTTGCTCATTACACATCTGCTATAACGAAGTGTGACTGGGTATTATTGACCATGTCCTTGATACAAAGTGATCACAGAGGACTCCACTTCTCCTAATTGGTGGGAATCCAGTATTCTCAAGCGTTTACAGATTGCCTGGACATAGCGAGATCTATAAAGCTTTACTTTCTAGGGTCAGAAGATGATATATTATGACATGCAGACAGATAGTGTATGTTCTTTCACGTACACTAGAAATTGACAGTTACTAAATAAAAGGTGACAGTCAGGGGTATCCGATGGCCATATTCAGCCCACCAGTGGCCTACTACTAGTTTATTACTTTACCTTGTACATAGAGTTTTCTTATGTCTATTGTTCATAATCTATAAATCTGATAACAGATGTGCTTTAAAGACTGTGAGCTCTTGATACCACAATGGTTTCCAACTATTGGGAATGGAAATAGTGGGTTTGCCAAAAAATAAGAAAAAGAAAAAGAAAACCTTCTTTAAATACATTTTTTATTTCTTTGCTTTTATGTGAAAATATTATTCGGACCAAAGGATTTAATTTTTTTTTATTAAGTTTGTAAGAAACATCTGCTTTCAAATTCAGAAAGAGTCATTGAATCACACCACACTAAATATATACTGTACCATCCAGTCCACTCATAAGAGGAGAGATTGACTTTTGTCTACAGCTCTGTATCTAATAAGAATGAAATGATTATGGCTTAAAGTTTTAGTCTTGTAGCCAAACACATAGCCCTTTCATATGGTCACAAATACAGACCCGTTTGTCATATAACAGATTTATAGCATGGCATAAATCCATTGTACATTGTACATAGGGTCATCTGGCATTAGATATATTGAATGTAAGCTGTCCTAACTTTAATAAATACCTAGCAGATCATAATTAATGTAGTTGGACCTCTTTCCAGCGATGTTTCCAATAGCTACACTTGATATCAATCAGCGTAAAAGAAATGTAAAAGAACAGCCTTCCAGACCAAGGAGTTAGATGTGAGCTACGATTAGCCTATTATGCTCTGCCACATCTAACTTCTGGCCAGCTTTATTCTGATCTTCCAGTAAAGAATGTATGGCTTTCAACAGCCAGCCCATGAATAGAACATAACACAAAACTCCAAATGACCATTGCATGACTGATAGCATCTGTGAAGTGGTGTGGAATAGGATGGCGCCATACAAGAAATAAATAAATAACTAAATAATAAATAAATGTACTGTAAACCTTGATGGCAATGCAAAAATGCTTTCAAATAACCACCCACGGAATTGGTGTTTCCTTATTTATCGATGTCTCAAGTCCTCCAATGACCTTCCCCTCATTTGCCATTAGTCACCATCATCATTGGTTTGTTTTCAACCTCGGTCATCTATGAATTATTGCTACAGTTATACATGTCACATAGGAAGCATGTGCAGCTCCTAGAACTTTAACATCTTCAGGAACCATAAAACATGTGCAAAACAGCTTAGCACTAAGTACTATTAAATCATATAATGACACATTTGAAATCAGGACCAATAAAACTACAATGGCGTTTAATCCAGGAGGAATACATATTTTGTATCATGTAGCTTTACGCCTCTGTGCTTACTGGCTTTAGTATTGTAAGGTCATGTAGGTCATGTGAGGCTCATAAGAACCTCGATGTACAGTAAAGGAGTCTAGTTTCTAAGGGCAAGTGGTCATCATATAGAATATTTTACCTTAAAGGGGTTTCAAATCTAAAATTATTAATGACATATAGGTGGGGGTCTGACACCTGGGACATATAGGTGGGAGTGGGGACATATAGGTGGGCGCCTGACACCTGGAACCACCAGTGATCAGAAGTTCTGAGCAGATGCGTAACAGAGAAATGAGCAGGAAGCAGATAGCTCTGCTCTCTGTAGAGTAGTCAGAACAAGTTACTACATATCAGCTCCCATTTTTTTGAATGGGAGATAAGCTGCAGTAATCTGCTTTGGCCACTAGGCAGAGAACAGATCAGTCTATTCCCTGCTCAATTCTCTGTGTTCAGCTGTTCCACAGGATAGGGTAATAACTTGCAAACCACTGGGGGTTCGACCACTAAGGGCTCGTTCACATCTGCGTTGTGCTCTCCGTACTTCAGGTTTCCGTTTCCTGCATAAAACAGAGCAGGATACGGAAACCTGCAGGAGTCTTTCTCACCCATTCATTTGAATGGGTCAGAAAGCTGTCCGGCTGTGAGCGGCGGTGAGCGTTTTATGCTCTCCGCCGCGAAACCGGGTTTTAGAATCTGGACACAGAGTCGGACATGCAGTACTCTGTGTCCGGATAAAAAAAATCCGGTTTCGCGGCGGAGAGCCTAAAACGCTCACCGCCACTCACGGCCGGAGCCGGTCTATGGTTTCCGTCTTCTGGCATGCAGAAGACGGAAACCATAGAACATAGACCCTGAACGCAGGTGTGAACCTAGCGTAAGGAAACAGGGAATTATTCTTCCCTACTCTGAATGAAGCAGAAGTTGCATGATGGTCACACATTGCATGCAACACCATTCCACTTATTTCAATGGGTGTGCTGGAGATAGCTCAAGTACAGTATTTGACTAACTCCAGAGCTCCCACTGAATTGCATGGAGCAGTGCAACACTGCTCCATTCAGAAAGGGAGGCAAAAAGCTCTTTAAATATTCCAAATCTTAAAGGAGAGAAGAACCGCTGTACAATAGAGATGGCTAAATCTCAACAAGCTGATGTAAATGAAAAAATTATTGAACGAAGATAAACAGTGGTAAAAGATAAGATAATCCTTTAATAGTCCCACAGTGGGGAAATTTCAGCATGTTACAGCAGCATAGTAATACAGATACAGGATAATACACAGTAATATGTTACAGAAGTAGACACATATGCTGAGAAGAGAAGATATACTAGGAGTACATAGCAGCTAAGGAAGACTGCCTTTACTTGATATAGTTATTCTCAGGTGCCAAGTCCCTTCTAGTATTAGCAAATTACTCTACTACGTTCAGATACAATGTTCTCATAGTGTATCTCAGAGGTCCTCTACCTTGTTTGTTGCCATAAAAGGACCAGCTCCAAACAGAAGGAACAAAAAAAAAAAAAGATCCATGCCTGCCCAAATCTTATAGATGGTTTCCTTTATTATCATCAATCCACAATGTGTTTTGGAGCTATACTGCACTGAAACCCAATGTATATTGGTGATCTTCTTTTGCTCCTTCTGTTTGGAGATGGTCTTCCTTTGGCACTATTCAAACATACTTGGATGGTGGTGATCCATCTGCTACTATAGGCCCAAGGCTCAGCCTCATGACATGTTTACAACCCAATACGGGGAGCAAACATCTTTATTTCCTGAACAACACATCTTTGGATATTACAGTATTACACTAGGAACAGCACAGTGTTGTTCTTTTGTTTTGCATATTAAGATTGGTCCCCTCTAGAGTTGAGCGAGTACTGTTCGGATCAGCCGATCCAAACAGCACGCACGCATTGAAATGAATGGAAGCACCTGGTGCTTCCAGTTTGACAGCAGCCGGCCGCTTAACCCCCCGCGTGCCAGCTGCGTGCACTGATTTCAATGCGTGCGTGCTGTTCGGATCGGCTGATCCGAATAGTACTCGCTCAACTCTAGTCCCCTCTTTCAACAAGCCTGCCCACCTGTCTGACAAGGCACAGAAACTGTTAAAAGTGTCAAGAACACAAATGAAACAAGACGTAACACGTACGTTTTATTAATTTATCATTCCACGTATATCTGTATTGACAACAACAGCACTTCAAAAAACAACAAAACAATAGACGTGTTCATGGAATCAAAATGAGCCAATGGGGTGTGAGATAAAGTCACAATATAGAGGTTGACAGAGCCTGGAACTCATGAAGTTGCCACAAGTAGAGGACCACTGATGTGTATCTCCTAGAGATGAGCGAGTAGTATTCGATCGAGTAGGTATTCGATCAAATACTACGGTATTCGAAATACTTGTACTCGATCGAGTACCACTCGCTATTCGAATGGAAAAGTTTGATGCAGAACCAGCATTGATTGGCCGAATGCTATACAGTTGGCCAATTAACGCTGGTTCTTCTCCTACCTTTAGAAGTCTTCTCCGTGCAGCTTCCCCGCAGCATCTTCCGGCTCTGAATTCACTCTGCCAGGCATCGGGCCTGGGCAGAGCCGACTGCGCATGTCCGCTTGTAGTGCAGGCATGCGCAGTCGGCTCTGCACAGGCCCGATGCCTGGCAGAGTGAATTCACAGCCGGAAGATGCTGTGGGGACGCTGCACGGAGAAGACTTCTCGGAGGATCCAGCCCGACCCTCACTCGTGGACTTGGTAAGTATAATTTGATCGAATGTTGCCTACCCCTGAAACGAGCATTTTCCCCCCATAGACTATAATAGGGTTTGATATTCGATTCGAGTAGTCGAATATTGAGGGGCTACTCGAAACGAATATTGAACCTCGAACATTTTACTGTTCGCTTATCTCTAGTATCTACCTCTTACATTTCATTAATATACTTATGTGGCAATGCATGGGGTAAAATCCACTGCAAAGTAGCAGCACAATCTATGACATAATGCACATATAATATGGGCTGAATCCGCAATAGATTTGGAGTGAAAAGCATCTATGTACTAACCTAGAATACTATCACATCAATGCTCAGTAACACTGTGCTGACATGACACCAGTGAGGTCCTGTGCTCAGCCATCAATGTGTTCATGTATGAAAACTACTAATGTATCTGAATTACAGAAAACAGGTCTGCAAAGACAATTTATTGATGCACTCTAGAATTACTTTAAATGGGACCTGTATGTTATTGTGAATGTCTTATTAGAATATGTTTCACATTAAGTATTGTCATCTACTTTGTATAAGAATACTGCAGTGTGGTACATGACTAAACATTGCAGAGAAGGAGAATCATTACATTACTATACATCTGGCCCTCAGAAATACATTACATTTATAATAAAATACACATTTTATGTTATTTGAGACATGCTGCTTTAATACAGTGTACAAAAGTGTTGTTGTTCTGTGCATATTTGTACACTGCTGTCACTGCTATATAGAGTCTGTCTACAGCGCTATCTGGTAGCAAGATGTTGCAATGATGACAAGGATATGACATCAATTACCAAACTCCATCATATGATCCTGTGTATACATCGCATTGGTATGAGCATATGCTTAAAGATTCCCGACAATAAATATGGGAGTGATTTACTTACCATTAAATTTTAGTAGGTGACTACTGTATGAATGCTGTGTTAACCTGCCTTCTCAGTGAACAACAACTATTAAGACCTTAGAACATAATGGAAAGATTATCTGGTTTACCCACTTCAAACACTGCATTAGGGTATTCTGAACTAAGAAGAGATGTTCCCCATTTGGGACTCTTGTCTATTATGAAGAGTGGAGAGGGGTAGATTAGTTAGGACCCAGCATATACAGTAAAGCTATTAAACTCATTGGGAGCTATGCAATGCTTCATTTCATCTATGGTGGTGCTGCAGGAAGCTGGACATTTTCTGTTACATTTCCCCACACACTACACCTACGCATTGGAGGCACTAGTCAGTTTACCGTCAGGTCTAACAAAACAGTATTGTCCAAAGTAAGAAAGTAAAATAAATAAATCTACGTGAAATAGATATATAAAATAAGGTAGACAATGCCTTTAAATATCATTTCAGCTCCAAATGTAAGTATGGGCACATATTATGTGATATCGATACTATTTATGTACGCGGCATAGAAGTACATATTAAGTGCACGGTACAGCACCACAATTCATATATTACCAATGTTATTATTACCAATTATTTTTGTGCAACTTTTCAGTGACACTTATAAAAGTTATAACATATACATAGTTCATGACATTTTATATGGAGAGAAATGTAGTTGCTGTAAGTTGTATGTGTATGGGTGGGTGGGTGTACCACAATGAATTTTAAAGTGGGTAAAGAAATGACTGGTTACAGCTCTGCCATTACATTCAGTAGACTTAGATCTACCATTCATCTCAATGCTTAGTAAAATCTACCCTTTATTCATTGAACTCTCTGCTTTTTCAATGTTGTGGCGGTCCTATCAGTGACTGTGTATATTGATACCACCATCTTGATTTTTGAGCATAGATGCATAGTGCATTTTTTCCCGCAGAGTTTTTCACAGAAAATCTGCAGAGGTTTTCTCTGCGGACTTTTTGCTTCAATAATACTTACAGGGAAACCACCGATGTTTGCAAAGGTATGATGGATATGCTGCAATTTCTAAAACCGCTGCGTTTACACCACATGGGCCCAAGTCTTAATGACAATCTTTTCCCACAAACCTACTGTTCATATCAATCTGCTGTATAACTAGCTTCCTCCAAATTGTCACAGGAAGTGCTGTCACTGGAACATAAGACTGAAGGAGCTGTACGTATTGGATATGTAACTTAATACCGGTAATGTACCGTATATACTCAAGTATAAGCCGATCCGAATATAAGCCGAGGGCCCTAATTTTACCACAAAAAACTGGGAAAACTTATTGACTCGAGTCTAAGCCGAGAGGGGAAAATGCAGTAGCTACTGGAAAATTTCAAAAATGAAAATGGTTGGAGTTTTTGGGTGCAGTAGATGCTGGGAAAGGGGAGGGGGTGTTTTGGTTGTCTGTCTGCCCCTTCCCTGAGCTTGAGGACTGAGTTTTTTTCCCCCACTTGGAATTCAGCTTGGCTGAATATGGGGTATCTGCAGTGCTCCTATTAACCAGATATCCTATATTCAGTAGACCGGGCACTGTCAGACACAGGGATACCTAATGTGTTTGTGTTTCACAGTCATTTTCTACTTTTATATGTATTCTAGGGAAAGGAGGGATTTAGAACTTTTATTTATTTTATTTTTTTATTCTAATTTTTTTAAAGCTTCTTTTTTTCCACTATTCTATGCGAGATTCTATATATTACTATTGCAGCTGGTCATAGACCCCCTCTCCCAAAAAAAAAAAAAAAAAAAATTTTTGCTTGACTCTAGTATAAGCAGAGGGGGGCTTCTTCAGCACAAAAACTGTGCTGAAAAATTCGGCTTACACTCGAGTATATACGGTAATAAAGTAATTAACATTATACTTCCTATACCATTTCTGACAGTTCATAGACAACTTGGGTGTTCACATTGAAAGTCATTAAGACATAAAACAAAGTGATGGCAGCTTCTTAGTACATTTCATGTGCATAAAAGTAAAGGGTTTTTATTTCCAGAAAAATCACTATATTCAAGCCTTAAGAGCAGAGACGGCAATATCATTTTCCTAGTGTGATTTAAGAGCCATCATCCAAATTCCACGACCTTTCATATCTATCAGTTAATTAGCTACAGGGAAGCATATGATCTAAATGTGGCCCAATAAATAAATCTAAACTCTGTTGAGAGGGGATAAAAGTGTTCCAGAGATAACAACTAATCATTCTGACTGTGAATCCCCTCCGCTGTCCTACGGTACATTTCACACTGGCTGCAATCAAAGCGGAGGATTGTCTGTACGAAGGTAAAGCAGACTTTAAAGGTCGCAGAACTCTTACAAAAGTTGCAAGCTCTTGTATTCCGCTAGATTTGGCAACATCATTTCTATCAAATACCAAGAACAGATTTGACAAAAATTAGAACCAGGTTTTGAGGACTTGGTAACTGTTCAGATTAGCTGTTGGCACTGTAATTGCTTTGAATATAGAACATTTATAAAGCTTATGCAATGTACATTGATAATATCTTATTAGAGACAGCTGTTGAGTGATATATTAGGGCCTGTATATCAAGTTCAATGAACTGAATTTTTGGCTATAAAAGTTTAAATGAGTTTCCTAATATAATTGCATCAAGGTATTTGGTATGGTTTTATTAAGAGTGTAGGCCATGCCTGGCTAAAACTTGGAAGTATTATCATTAACACATTACATTGGAATGCCAGTCCACCTAATATCGGCTATCAAGAAAAATTATAGTATATCGTATTGCCATCAAGGCTTTATTTTATTTTTTGAGAAGAAGGGTTATTAAATATGTGATTCTAAAAATCAGTTTTGGTTGGGGTGGTATTTCCATCTGAGACATTTATGACATAGTCACAGTATATGCCATAGATGTCTGTTAGTTGTCTGGAACTCGAAGGGGTGTTCCACTGAAATTCTTGCAGCCTTTGTGACAGGAGAGGTGATAGGGTTCTCTCTATGTATTTTGGGAATCCTATTTATGGGAGTACAAAGAATATCTGCACCCGAGCAGACAGGCCTAGCTATTTCTGGAACTACGACAGAAATAAATAAAGAGGTAGACGTTTGTGTGCAGGTCAGGGAACTCCTAGTTCTCAAGATTGTTGTGGGTCTATCCGATATTTGCACCGTAGCCTGTGAATAGGTCATACATTTAAAAGGTGATGTGACTTAGGTGACTTGACATGTCTGGTGACATGAAAACATGGCTGATTTCTGTTTCTCAGGAACTGAACTCACATCTGTTGATCACATGGCATTGAACTGCGACATGGTCATGCCACCAACAGATGTGATGTCACTTCAAGAAACATAGAAATCAGCCATTTTTTTTTATAATCCTGCACATCCTCTTTAAAGGGATCCTATCATTAAAATCAAATTTTTTGTCCCTCATACGTAGGAATAGCCTTAAGAAAGGCTATCTATCTCCTACCTTTAGATGTCTTCTCCGCACCGCCGTTCTATAGAAATCCTGGTTTTCGCCGGTATGCAAATAAGTTCTTTCGCAGCACTGGGGGCGGGCCCCAGTGCTAAAACAGCACTGGGGCGTCCCCAATGCTGCCAGAGAACTCTCCAGCGCCGCCTCCATCTTCTTCAGGAACGGATCTTCTTCGCATCTTCTTCCAGGGGTTGGCTTCAAACTTCTAGTCCTCGGGCCTAGGGCAAAGCCAACTGAGTATGCCCATCAGCCACAAGAAAATGGCCGCTTACAATACTGTGTAATACTTACCTAAGCAGTCTAATTTGATTCCACACATCTGTAATTTCAATCCTGCCAGAGGTTAATAACAATTTCAGTTCCTTAGTGATAGTGACTGCTAGACAGTGTCAGAGTCAATACAAGTAAATAATAGAAATAAATGTACTTCACAATAGGAGTAGTAACACACAGTAGGTAATTTATTCATAGAAAAATAAAATCTCTGATTGTTATTTTATGGGGAATCCATATCTTTACTAAAGCATACACATCAGCAGAGCTGACAGATCCTTTCTAAGATATGCACAGCGATTACAAGTAAAGCAGTCACTCCACTCATATGGTTCAGCACCGCCTTTATCTTCATTTACTTACAATATGATTACAAAGTTTTTAATGTACAGATGAAGAAAACTTTATACAAGATACTCAATGCATTAAAACTAATTTGCCATCGTGATTTAATCAACCAAGCAACCATTAGTTAAGGAGCTAACATAAGAAGTCAAGCTCTTCATGCTACTTGGCTGTGACTGCTGTCCTTAGCCCTGCTAAAGTCATCACTTCTGCAAGACTAGGGCTGAACGATTGCAATGAAAGTAGAGGGGCCAGGTTGGGGCATTTAGAGCTTGACTTCTTGAATTAACTAACCAACCTCCTTAATTTGAGGGAACTAATCTGCATAAGATGAAAAACTATAACTAAAAGTGATTTTTGGAAAAATGGCGACAGCGCTTGGGCATTATAAGGACACTGTTTGACATCACATGAGATGACCTATGATGGACTAATAATGACTTGTGAGGATTACATCAAGATAATGGTTTATGCTCAGTATAGGTCATCAATATCATATGGGGAGGGGTCCACCACTCGCCACCACCACTAATCATTCACATGAATAGGAGCTGCAACAGTGCGACCTACACAGTGTACGGAGCTGTCTCATTCCGATGTCTATACTATACACATTACTGGGTCAGAAGCATTAGGCCCTGTGCTCTGTATGGTGATCAGATACCATTACTGCAGCTCAGCTCTCATTGACATCAAAGGGGCTGGAAAGTGACCGATACAGCTGAACAGTACAGGGGCCGACTGTCAGTCATAGCATAAGCCATAAAATCCTAAAACTTAGGTCCAGTTCACATCTGTGTTCCGTATTTTATTCGGGGGTCCACTTGGAGACCCCCTGACAACCCTTTTAAAGTTTACTGCATCTGTACACCATTGACCCTATAGTATAATTCCCAATACAGTTGTTTTATCTGCTGCAGCCGGGTCCCCTGCTGTGTCAGTTTGGTAGCCTATTAATAAATACAATGCTCCTGGAATGTCTTCATTGCATAAGTTGGTTGGTGTCTCAGTAGATGGATGAACAGTAATATTTTTTCTAGATCCTATTTCAAATTTGATAAATTACAAGCTCTTGCAAGCATTGAAGGAAAAATGCTGACATATCTGTCTTGTCTCTCGGTGACGCACTGTCACCAGTTTTTTATTTGTGTGTCTTGTCAGATAACATCAAGCTGTTTAGTCTTTCATTAGATTACAAAAACATCAGTCTGCAGTAAAATGATATTGGTTGTCTGTGAGATGAAATAAGACATTCCTTGGCAGCTAAAAAAAAATTTTTTAAAAAAAGAAATTGATGGAAAACAAGGCATTGCATAACAGCTACAGGGACCTACCACAGACTATACTGTATACTATGCCCACCATCTTAGCATTCAATGGTTCATTAATCAATGGATGCCACATCACAGAGACCAAAGCCAAAGACCTCTAAGTATACGGTGTACAGATAATCTGATATTCTATTTAGTTTTGATGGAAACCAATTTATACTTTCTAATGATGTTTGAACAGTTTGCACCACAATAAATTACATTGCAGTTACTGGCAAGCGTTGACATACAGTTCTTAGGCTATAAAAGTAAAAACCTTCCTGATTAGTGAGCGGTTTTACTACTAAAGTCCTATCCTATTCATGAGATTAACCGTATTAGTCATGCTATAATTGTCCTGGCACTCTCATATAGAAGCACTCTCTTCAATTTCCTTCATATTTTCCATGCAATATAATTTCCCAAAATATCACTGGGATTGAGAATAGAAGCAGAACACAAGTCCAAATACAAAACTTTATTTTACAATTAAAAAGGAATGAGTTTAAATATATTAATATATCTTGGGGATCCCCAATGTTGACTTCACAATGGCACGAGGACTTTTCATATATGAGTAAAGCTGGGTACTAGAGATGAGCGAGTAGTATTTGATCGAATACCTCGCTGCCATAGGAATGTGTGTACGCAGCTGAACACCAAGGGGTTAAGTGCATTGAATCTTCGATGCACTTAACCCCTTGGTGTTTGGCCACTATAAGCCGATGGCCAGCAAAATAATGGAGGGAGTGTACATCTCACCCAGACTACTCAGGTGGGCAAGATGAGAGAAAGTCCAGGAATTACTTGTTCTTAGCAGACAGCTTTTGTCTGCTGAGCATTTTGTTACATGCTCAGTATTGGGCTGGATTTTTTAGGAATGGCAGGTAGGATTGGCAGTGAGACTTGTCATTCCACACCCCTTCCAGTCCACACATTGTGGATGTTTCTGCAGCGTGTCAGCTGCTGTGGATTGTCCTCATCAGTGAGGTTTAAAAGGTAAGCTCCAGCAGCAAGACTTTGGACAGAGCTGGACTGCAGGTCCAGCTGGAAGGTCACACTGTGGGAGTTGTGTCTTGTACCCTTCAATTTTGCTATTGAATCTGCTATCTTAGGTGAGGTAACCTACTGATGTGTGTAGTTAGAGCTGGGCAGGTATTTATTTTTGTATTGTTTCCTTTTGTTGCTGCACTACTATTTTGTTTTGAGTGAAAATAAAACTCTTCTTTGGTTTTGTACTAAAGAAACTGGACTTGTGTGTCTATGCCACCCCACCTAGCAACCCCAGACCCTGAGACCGCTTACACGCATTCCTATGGCAGCGAAGTATTCGATTGAATACTACTCACTCATCGCTACTAGGTGCCAGTGAACATCATTCATAGACAAAAATTGATGTACGGGCAGAAGTGGCACCATGACCTTGATGCACCAAGATCATAAGAAAGTATTGAGCACAGTGAAAACAAAGTGACAATAATGCAACAATGGTGTGTCTGGAGAGGTAATAAAGTGTCAAATAGTGTTAGATCAGGCCCGATTCACATTTGCGCATGGGTTTCCATTCTGGGAGTCCGCTTGAGGACCCCCTAAACGGAAACCTAATCCAGATAAAAAATACAGTTACCTTAGGAAACCTGTGGATTCCATAGACTATAATGGGGTCCATGTGGATTCCGCTCGGTTTCCGCACAAAAAATGCAGAGAGGAAAGTGCTATTTGCTGTACCTTTCTCTCCACATTTTTCATGCAGAGAGGGGAACGGAATGACCCGAACGCAGATGTGAACTGGGCCTCCGTAAGGTTATAAAGTATACTGTGGATGTGACCTAGGAGCTCACAGACTTGCTTTAATAAAGGCAATAAACTCATAGAAACAGAAGTCTTTTCTATGGGGCGGAATGGTAACAGTTTTATAATAATGTGTCATCTGACATAAAGAGCATAATATAAATATAACATGTTGGCATCTCTGCTACTATAGAACTGTCCTAGTCAACTTTTACTACAGATGTCAAAGTGATTGCTATAACAGGTTTGTAGGACAGATGTGACTTTTATATAGGGACAGGTTCACTACGGGATTAAAAGACAGCACTCTGGAAACATATTTTATATGCTGGCTCTGTAATTTCCGCAGGAAACGGTTTTAAATCAAAAGAAGGGGGAAAAAAGTCTGAAGTTCAAAAAATATTATTTAAGTTATAAAAATGCCTAAAGTTACATCTTAAACGCTAGTCAATTTAAAGGTCCATATTTATATATTACTCTACATTTCATGAGACACAAGCTCATTTTAAGTATTTTTCCAGCAATCCTTACGCACTTGGTTTTCAAAACCGTGAAGAATGTTTTTTTATGTGATTTATTGTGAAGACTTAAAACACCATAAGGAAAAAGAACAGAAATCAAGGCACATGGACTTTAGAAAAACATTTAACTATAATTGCAAATTTTTACACATTCTCACTTTAACCCCTTGAACAGACATGCCTACATTGTCACCATTTCAGAATGATGTCATCTTGGGTGACAAGACATGGCTTAAAAAATATGTGGAAAAGTTTGTACCCAAATAAAGTGAACAATTTGCTTGTTAAATGAATTGTTTATGATGTGTATACACAGACCCAAGAAGCGCATGGAGTCTGTATGCTCTAGACATTTTCGTGAAAGTTTCTTCCCATATTCTACAACATACAGATAGGTTAATTGGCTTTATATGAAATTGTGTGTGTGTGTGTGTAGGTGTCTGGAATTTTATGTGAATTAATATGTGTGTCTTATATAGGGCAAGGACACATGGTCAGGTTTACTGATGAAGGTTTTGGAGCAATATTACTGGCATGCAGGAGGAATCCGGTGCACCCAGGGGGAAACTCACACAAACACAGGGAAAACATACAAACTCCAAGCAGATGTTGCCATTGGTTGAATTCAAACCCAGGACCCCAGTGCTGCAAGGCAAACGATCTAACCATCGTGTCACCATTCTGTGGCCCTAAAACCAGATGCGGATCCTACAAAAGTGAAAACCTGTAAAGGACAGATGATATTCTCCTCTTGTTTTTCAAGCTAATCCTGCATCAAAAGACCTGAATGTGCGTCTGTACTGTACAGAGATTAGAAAGTGAACTTCATGGGGGACATGGACTAATGTACTCTGTACAGTACTGTTGAAGATATAGGAACTTTCTAACCAATGAAAAAAAAAAAATGAAATATGTACAGTACTATGGACATATATTATTCAGGTCCTACACCCCAATGTTAAAAAAAAGAATATATAAAATCAGTTTTACAGGGTCACATTCTAATGTTTGGACTCTGATTGCAATACCGTAGCGCCCTCTTCCTTTTCAAGATTTTATTCCCTTTCTTGCCCCTCATTTACAACATATCCTGACAAACAGTGGGGCTTTTCATATCTCCCACCCACTCCACTCCTCACATCCCCTTCCAGTAATGTGGCAAGGGAGGCACAAAACCTTAAACTCCTGGGGTCCAGAGCAAACTATGTAATGGCCCTCACTTATCATTTGCTATCTATAATACTGTTGTCTTCTTATGTTGTAGATGGGCCTTTGGGGCCCCTTTGACTCCAGGGCCTAATGGTGATTACTACATTTGCACCCCCTATACCTACCCCTCTGGCTCTAGGGAAGAAAAAGAGTAGCATGTTCTCCCTGGATGGGGATAGGCTACATGATGTATTCAGTGGAAAAAGCACTTAAAAACTACCCATACAAATATAGATAGATAGATAGATAGATAGATAGATAGATAGATAGATTCAGTGCCAACAGAAAGTTGTATTATTCCTGCATTATATCTATAAGTGGCCTAAAGAAATCTACCGTACAATACATTTAAAACTATAGCTGTCAATCTAATTCACATATAACTTCTCTGGAGATTATCTCTTAGCATCAAGTCATTGTGTATGATTAGAAAATGTAGCATTCATCTCGACAGATATTTTTCTGTGTCCCAGAAAAGGGGAATATCACATTCAGACTTGGAACCAGCTGAAAACAATAAATCCCACCCAGAACAGATATCAATAAGACAGTATAAGGCTGAAGCCCACGTTGTGAAAACAGTGTTTTAGCCACAGTGTGTTACAGTACCTGTAAAGTGAATGGGACCCTGGCTAATCCCATCCAAACATTGCAGAAAAAAATCTAAACTAATTATACAACTATACATGTGGAAATGCTGGTGTTTTTTGATAGGTATAATTAGGGTAGAAAGTCCGCAGAAGAAACTCTGTGAAGCCACAATGAAAACACTGCGGAAAAACATGCAATGCATTTCCACTATGTTTTTTTCTACAGCGTATTTTTGCTGCACTTTACCACATGTGATCTTAGCCTAATATACCTAAAATACCAATTCATACTCTTTTTAACATTTGTTTTATGTATTGTGTATTATTTTACTCTGTTCTCTTCACATCATTGTAGGCAGAGCCAGCATCAGCAATCAGGAAACCAGGGCAGATGCTGCGACACACAGGGCTCAAGGGAGCTCACTGTTCTGCTGAGAACTGAAAACATCAGTTGTAATAACAAAACAGGCATACTGCATAGAAAAATGCAGCAAGAAAAAAAATCCAGTTTTTCTCTGCGGACTTTCTGCCCTTTTCTCTATAGACTTTCCGCTGCAGATTTTTTTTCTGCAATGTGTGGATGAGATTAGCCAGAATGTCATTAGTTTTGCAGACACTGTAAAAGGCAGTTTTTTGGGGAGGTTATTGTTTTTTCTTTTTGCGTTTTTGCATTGTGGGGCTTGAGCCTTATAATCAGTCTCTTCCCTTGCTGAATTTTCTGTTTTCCATCCATAACCTCCCGTCTGCTAATATCGAACCTCTCTGACCTTTGACCCTCTGGCTGCTGCCTTCTCCAAGTGATATAATACTTCTACCTAAAGTAATGGGACATATAAAGGAAGCTCTTATATTTCTCCCTTCTGCTCAATTCACACCTTTGGCTTAAAAAAATTGCAGCAAAATCCACAACAAAAGAAACTGATTTTTCACAGCATGGGGCCTTAGCCTTACATTGGAGATGTCACCTTTAATTGTAATCCTAGCCAGTAAAGTAATGACATGACTGCAAGATTTCATACAGGTGTATTTTACATTTACAATATGTTCTGTATACAAGCAATGCAATGTTTCTTACATACAGTGCCAGCTACCAAACAAGAGAAATAAACCTGATTTCCCAAGCATCCCAGCGGAGGGAGTTTGTATATCTTGCATTTTGAAAAATAATATGTCTGTTTTTCAAATATCGTGTTCTCCTGTCTAAAACCACTCCAAGGTTCGCCCAAGGTTTTAGAGAAACAAAATTCTCAACGTTCTCCATGTCTCTTGCAGCTATGAAAACATGGTTACACCTATCTGTACTGGCAGCGATACAAATCTTTGTGGGATAAAATGCTTTCCTACAGCCTTCTCCAGCTTGCATCTCAAGCACAAGAAAAACAGAGAAATCATCATTAAAAACGCCGGTTTGTTTTATTTTCCAAACAAGTTGCCCTTACAAACATAGAATTGATATTGTTTTCGGAAACAATTGGCTTAGGCTTAAAATAGAAAATAGACATCTATTTACAGCTACAAAGATGCTGAATGCTGGTGAAGACTGTTACACCTGTTCGCTATAGATGGTACCTATATAAAAATTACTAAAAATTGTTATATAAAATATATAGAGACTGTACTGCATATTTGCAAGATGTTTATAAGCTCCTATGAAAACTGCCCTTTATAGAAATGCATGAATAAATAAGTCACCACCAAGACCAGTAACTAAACAATAGATCCATCCATAGATATTAACAACTAAACTATCAGATAAGGGGTCACTTTAGTTGTTAAAATAAAGAAATGGCTGATGATACCCTAAAAGGGGATAATGATGCCAAAAAGTGGTAGAGAGCAGACCAAACATTTTCTGTAGTAGTCAATCTGTTCTCAGGTGACTATATCTGCCATCGGTCAGTTGTCTATTAGAGATGAGCGAACAGTAAAATGTTCGAGGTTCGATATTTGTTTCGAGTAGCCCCTCAATATTCGACTACTCGAATCGAATATTGAACCCTATTATAGTCTATGGGGGAAAAATGCTCGTTTCAGGGGTAGGCAACGTTCGATCAAATTATACTTACCAAGTCCATGAGTGAGGGTCGGGCTGGATCCTCCGCACTACAAGCGGACATGCGCAGTCGGCTCTGCCCAGGCCCAATGCCTGGCAGAGTGAATGACGAGCCAGAAGACGCCACGGGGAAGCTGCACGGAGAAGACTTCTAAAGGTAGGAGAAGAACCAGCGTTGATTGGCCGACTGTATAGCATTCGGCCAATCAATGCTGGTTCTGCATCAAACTTTTACATTCGAACAGCGAGTGGTACTCGATCGAGTACGAGTATTTCCAATACCTACTCGATCGAGTACTACTCGCTCATCTCTATTGTCTATACGTTAGATTTTTGACTGTTCTTCAGCCACAATGGGCAAATCTGTCATTTCATGTGTCAGCGGGTTCATGTATAGCCTTTATCATTTCTAATAAACATCAGTACAGTCACCAGAAATAATGATGCAGACTTGTACATCAGCTTGTTTCTTCCACTTGAATTATAGGTATGTCAAGCACATCTTCAGCTAACTAGCTTCCGAGACTGGAATTTGAGGGTAAAACAAAATAGGCACTGAATGTCTGTTTGGACCATCTCAGATTTTACGATGAGCTTACTCAGCCTTGTCTATACAAGTAACAAGTCTAGTGTGACACCTGTTTAGTACATACTAGTGCATATTTATAGAGTCTCCACAAATAACATATTTACTAAATTTACACAATGTGCACTTTTGTGTGGACTGTTAGTTTCTGCATATCACTGCGGTGGGGATTTCTAACTACAATGAATGAATATGGATATACATGTAACTCCATTTTAAAGGGAACTGCCCACAAGACACAGGGTTTACCATAAATATCTGACAGATACAGATCCTATCTCAACTATCTCTAAAATATTTAGTGGATATGAAATGTATGATTTTTGTAGGTAAATCCGTTTATTAGTAATGCAAATTCAATAAAAGATACATGTAGTTATGGACATTATGTATACTGTTTCTTAGTTCTTATTCATAATTATTTATTACACCAACTCAAAAAAAAATCATACGTACACCATTCTTGTCCAGGGACCGTATTTCCATTCATACCCCTTTCATGCTAAACCACATCTGAAATCAGAAAAAGTGTCTGACACTAGATGTAAGTCTCCACACACCTATATGGTGGTCTCTCTCCAAGGAGTGACGATATCCCCCCAACTAGATGTAATACTTATTCATGCAAATTTTAGCACATTTAATGCCACATTTTAGTTGCAAACATATTAGTAAATATTTTCAATAATGTTGTCAGACAAACCAGACAATTACACTTTGTGCTTGACAAGATCATATAGAGAACTATGCATTTACACAGTTTCCTTTATTCCCTGCCTAATGCGTGATCTCTATGTTCATTGCACAACTGAAAAGGGAACATGGACATGGTTAAAGGGTATATCAAACTTCCAAAAAATTACTGCAAATAAATCCACAGCAGTGCTAAATACTCACTGTTCTCTTGTGCTCCCTTTGCTTGGCTTCATTTTACTTGTTGCTCCTTGTATCCCTGTTATTTACATGCAGTGAATATGTGAAATAAATACATTTCTCACTATTCTCCATTCTTCCCTGTAAATAAATCATTTGGCACACACACTGCCTGTGTGCAAACTCTGACTCTGGGGTCTTCGTTGTGTTAGATTTGTTCTTCAGTCCATGCAGCACCATACATCTTGTCAGATAAAAAATCACTCCCATATCCAAGGTCAGTATGAGTGCCATCAAGTGGCACGAAAATCACATGCGGCTGTAAGGTTTTGTTTGCTGGCTGAACTGCTTACATGGAGGGGACATTCGCTTTTAAATTAAACATTAGAGCTATGGTCAATTATCTGAAAATAAAGCAGATAAATGGGCAGAATTTAAAGCACATATATATTAAGAAGTGTTTGGTACTGAAGCATCCTGTTATTTGGCCCATATTTGTAAAAAAACTGGATAACCCCCTATAAGTTGAGACAACATGAAGATAATGGCTGTAGGTGAGTAGATATAAAATACCAAGTATTTACCTTTCCAAACACTAATATTCAGGGTCTCTAATAAATTAGCATAGGAACAAAAGATCCTTGTCCAGTATTGTTATACTTTTAAAGGAATGTAATATGTTTAAAAGAAAAACCATAATAACAACAAGACATTATTAATTGCTACAAGAAAACATCTATGTGGCCCCCTCAGGGTCTTTGTTGTTGAGGTCGGGTTTAAATAACAAATAGTTAGGAATGGTATTAATATAGCACAATAAGTGTTCATTGTTTGAAATCTATAAAAATGTTAATCCCGCTGCTTGATTTCTTTCATTTCTGTATCCCTTTATTGTCAACATGATTCTTTGAACATCTGAAGTCATAGCGTAAAGCAATGCATGGCACATTTTAAGATCTCTGTGCAAAAATGTTCTTTTGTCTAAGTTAGAGACCATAGCATATACATCTTTGTAGTCAACTAAAAATATACAACATATAAGACCAAGAGTTACTATTATAATGTCTAAGCCAAAATCGCATGGAATGATATTAAATAGGTTGACTAGTTTATAAATAATCCCCGCTGAGCATAACAGAGGGATAAATTTGCAAGATAGTTTATGTCTTTGTTACCAGAATGTGGACCTCAAGGACAGTTGGCTGCAGACAAAGGCTGTAATTGCTTATTTATATTTATCCACATAGTAGTTTATGTGCAAAAAGTAGTTAAATAAGCAATGTCCTCTCCTGTAGCGGGAGTCCCAGAGGTGGACTAGTGGAGGACAAGTTCTGAAACACACTATAGAAACAAGAAGTCAGAAAAAGAAGGCCTACTTGTACTTTAAGACTTATAACCTTTGCAAATGTCATGTAATATCTAAGATTTGTTTAGAAACTAATGATTTTACCAACTAATGAATGACAAAGGTGACTGACACACAAGAGAGCCAGGAAGATGACATTTAGCACTAGACAACATAAGACTCTGTCCCTATTGAGAAGAGGAATGGTAATGTCATGTTGTCAATTCATTCATACATTTCCAGGAGGAATAAAAGAGGAAAGTATAATCCATATTTTTAGAAAAAGATGGTGCAGAATGATTGACTGGTGCATATAAGCGCTCACAGGTCCTCTTTACTATTATTGATGTGCTCAATAGTTTGTAATACAGGGCTCTGTGGACAAACAGCCAATCCATAGCAAAGCACTTTACATCTCATCGCACTTTCTGGGATCAGCCCTTGGAAACAAAATTATTGTACAAGACATACTGTATAAATAGCCTTTTGCAGCAGGTTTCAACAGTAAAGATCCACCTTTGTCCAAGTTCTTTTTAAAGCAAGTACAATGTCTAAAATTGTGTCTTATTTGTTAAGGAGAATTTCTGAGACTACAATAAATATTATTTTACTCTATTTTAGGGTCTACGGGGTCATGTCTCTTTAAGTCTGTCCTTAAAACTTTGCTTGGTGTAATAAGATCCTCTAAATTAGCAACTAATGAAGTAAAGCAGAGGCACTGAAGGAAGAAAAACAATTCTAGAAATGTTAGAAGTAACACTGGAGCTCTATGTGCAGTATGAAACAAGCCTTGTGCAATGTGACCTAAACTTGTTTAGTCTTTTGGCATTATACAAAGATTTAATCCAACGTTGGCAAAGATTAGCTGCACGGAGACACTCACAAATAACGGCATGACATGTATCGAGTTTACCATCTACTATCACAACTGAAATGTATTCTAACAAGCTCAGTATTGCCGCAGGGACAATGTAAAACATACACAGATTGTTTCTGTGATACAGTTACCATCTACTCCAGTACAGTTACCATCCACTGCAGTATAGTTACCATCCACTCCAACACAGTTACCATCCACTCCAGTATAGTTATCATCCACTCCAACACAGTTACCATCCACTCCAGCATAGTTACCATCCACTCCAGTATAGTTACTGTTATGTCAGTCCAGGTAGCTGCAACGGGGCTAAGGGATAGCAGTAGGGAATCTCGCCCTGCACTACTCCCACTAGCTATCCCGGTCCCTGCCTCACGGGTGTGGGTCGGCTGTACTCAGGCTAAGCCTGACCCCGACAGCTCCTCTCTCACTGATTCCGAAGGCCTAGAGGGAAGTGGGAGAAGGAATGCCCTATAAGATCTCTAGGGACTGGAGACTAAAGGGGGTCACCCCTAACGAACAAGTGAAGCTGCTACTGACAGGGACTGACAAGGGTGTGCGCTGACTAACAACACAAGCAGCACACAGGAAAAATGTGGGAAAGGATTCCCCCAAACCAATATGGGAAGGAACCATACACTAGGAAACAAACACAGGGAAACTGAGTAGAAATCAAAGGATAAGGCAATTCACTCACACAGTCAATTATACACAGAGGGAGGATTGGTGAACACAGAAGGGAAAACACACAAACCAACTCGTTCACCCAAACCTCCCAAAAATCAACCACGGAACTTCCTCTATCCCAGAACACCACCTACTCCTCCTGCTAAGGCCTAGCTCTGTAAAAGCGACACTCAGCACAGAACCATGGGAGGCATGGGTTTAAATACAGAGTAGAGACCACTCCTCCCAGGTGCAAATGGGAGGACAGACTAATCAACCAGGAGATAAAGCTGCCTACCAGCAGTGCGCGCGTGCAAGTCAGAAGGTGTGCACAAATACTCACGACAGGACAACCCCGCAGCGCCAGGATGCCACCCCAGAAACCGCGCAGCCAAAAACTCCCCAGGTAAGAAAAATAGAAATTAAAGAACCTAAATACTCCTAACAGTTACCATCTACTCCAGTATAGCTACCATCTACTCCAGTACAGTTACCATCCACTCCGGTACAGTTATCATCGACTCCGGAACAGTTACCATCCACTCCAACACAGTTACCATCCACTCCAGCATAGTTACCATCCACTCCAGCATAGTTACCATCCACCGCAGTACAGTTACCATCCACTCCAGTACAGTTACCATCCACTGCAGTACAATTACCATCCACTCCAGTACAGTTATCATCCACTCCAACACAGTTACCATCCACTCCAGCATAGTTACCATCCACTCCAGTATATTTACCATCTACTCCGGTACAGTTACCATCCACTGCAGTACAGTTACCATCCACTCCAGTACAGTTACCATCTACTCCAGTACAGTTACCATCTACTCCAGTATAGTTACCATCCACTCCAGTACAGTTACCATCTACTCCAGTACAGTTACCATCTACTCCAGTATAGTTACCATCCACTCCAGTACAGTTACCATCTACTCCAGTATAGTTACCATCCACTCCAGTACAGTTACCATCTACTCCAGCATAGTTACCATCCACTCCAGTACAGTTACCATCTACTCCAGTATAGTTACCATCCACTCCAGTACAGTTACCATCTACTCCAGTATAGTTACCATCCACTCCAGTACAGTTACCATCTACTCCAGTACAGTTACCATCCACTCCAGTACAGTTATCATCTACTCCAGTATAATTACCATCCACTCCAGTACAGTTACCATCTACTCCAGTATAGTTACCATCCACTCCAGTACAGTTACCATCTACTCCAGTATAGTTACCATCTACTCCAGTACAGTTACCATCTACTCCAGTATAGTTACCATCCACTCCAGTACAGTTACCATCTACTCCAGCATAGTTACCATCCACTCCAGTACAGTTACCATCTACTCCAGTACAGTTACCATCTACTCCAGTATAGTTACCATCCACTCCAGTACAGTTACCATCTACTCCAGTATAGTTACCATCCACTCCAGTACAGTTACCATCTACTCCAGCATAGTTACCATCCACTCCAGTACAGTTACCATCTACTCCAGTATAGTTACCATCCACTCCAGTACAGTTACCATCTACTCCAGTATAGTTACCATCCACTCCAGTACAGTTACCATCTACTCCAGTACAGTTACCATCTACTCCAGTATAATTACCATCCACTCCAGTACAGTTACCATCTACTCCAGTATAGTTACCATCCACTCCAGTACAGTTACCATCTACTCCAGTATAGTTACCATCTACTCCAGTACAGTTACCATCTACTCCAGTACAGTTACCATCTACTCCAGTATAGTTACCATCCACTCCAGTACAGTTACCATCTACTCCAGCATAGTTACCATCCACTCCAGTACAGTTACCATCTACTCCAGCATAGTTACCATCCACTCCAGTACAGTTACCATCTACTCCAGTATAGTTACCATCCACTCCAGTACAGTTACCATCTACTCCAGTATAGTTACCATCCACTCCAGTACAGTTACCATCTACTCCAGTATAGTTACCATCCACTCCAGTACAGTTACCATCTACTCCAGTACAGTTACCATCTACTCCAGTATAATTACCATCCACTCCAGTACAGTTACCATCTACTCCAGTATAGTTACCATCCACTCCAGTACAGTTACCATCTACTCCAGTATAGTTACCATCTACTCCAGTACAGTTACCATCTACTCCAGTACAGTTACCATCTACTCCAGTATAGTTACCATCCACTCCAGTACAGTTACCATCTACTCCAGCATAGTTACCATCCACTCCAGTACAGTTACCATCTACTCCAGCATAGTTACCATCCACTCCAGTACAGTTACCATCTACTCCAGTATAGTTACCATCCACTCCAGTACAGTTACCATCTACTCCAGTAAAGTTACCATCCACTCCAGTACAGTTACCATCTACTCCAGCATAGTTACCATCCACTCCAGTACAGTTACCATCTACTCCAGTATAGTTACCATCCACTCCGGTACAGTTACCATCCACTGCAGTACAGTTACCATCCACTCCAGTACAGTTACCATCTACTCCAGTATAGTTACCATCCACTCCAGTACAGTTACTATCTACTCCAGTACAGTTACCATCTACTCCAGTATAGTTACCATCCACTCCAGTACAGTTACCATCTACTCCAGTACAGTTACCATCTACTCCAGTATAGTTACCATCCACTCCGGTACAGTTACCATCCACTCCAGTACAGTTACCATCTACTCCAGTACAGTTACCATCTACTCCAGTACAGTTACCATCTACTCCAGTATAGTTACCATCCACTCCAGTACAGTTACCATCTACTCCAGTACAGTTACCATCTACTCCAGTATAGTTACCATCCACTCCAGTACAGTTACCATCTACTCCAGTATAGTTACCATCCACTCCAGTACAGTTACCATCTACTCCAGCATAGTTACCATCCACTCCAGTACAGTTACCATCTACTCCAGTATAGTTACCATCCACTCCAGTACAGTTACCATCTACTCCAGTATAGTTACCATCCACTCCAGTACAGTTACCATCTACTCCAGTACAGTTACCATCCACTCCAGTACAGTTACCATCTACTCCAGTATAATTACCATCCACTCCAGTACAGTTACCATCTACTCCAGTATAGTTACCATCCACTCCAGTACAGTTACCATCTACTCCAGTATAGTTACCATCTACTCCAGTACAGTTACCATCTACTCCAGTATAGTTACCATCCACTCCAGTACAGTTACCATCTACTCCAGCATAGTTACCATCCACTCCAGTACAGTTACCATCTACTCCAGTACAGTTACCATCTACTCCAGTATAGTTACCATCCACTCCAGTACAGTTACCATCTACTCCAGTATAGTTACCATCCACTCCAGTACAGTTACCATCTACTCCAGCATAGTTACCATCCACTCCAGTACAGTTACCATCTACTCCAGTATAGTTACCATCCACTCCAGTACAGTTACCATCTACTCCAGTATAGTTACCATCCACTCCAGTACAGTTACCATCTACTCCAGTACAGTTACCATCTACTCCAGTATAATTACCATCCACTCCAGTACAGTTACCATCTACTCCAGTATAGTTACCATCCACTCCAGTACAGTTACCATCTACTCCAGTATAGTTACCATCTACTCCAGTACAGTTACCATCTACTCCAGTACAGTTACCATCTACTCCAGTATAGTTACCATCCACTCCAGTACAGTTACCATCTACTCCAGCATAGTTACCATCCACTCCAGTACAGTTACCATCTACTCCAGCATAGTTACCATCCACTCCAGTACAGTTACCATCTACTCCAGTATAGTTACCATCCACTCCAGTACAGTTACCATCTACTCCAGTATAGTTACCATCCACTCCAGTACAGTTACCATCTACTCCAGTATAGTTACCATCCACTCCAGTACAGTTACCATCTACTCCAGTACAGTTACCATCTACTCCAGTATAATTACCATCCACTCCAGTACAGTTACCATCTACTCCAGTATAGTTACCATCCACTCCAGTACAGTTACCATCTACTCCAGTATAGTTACCATCTACTCCAGTACAGTTACCATCTACTCCAGTACAGTTACCATCTACTCCAGTATAGTTACCATCCACTCCAGTACAGTTACCATCTACTCCAGCATAGTTACCATCCACTCCAGTACAGTTACCATCTACTCCAGCATAGTTACCATCCACTCCAGTACAGTTACCATCTACTCCAGTATAGTTACCATCCACTCCAGTACAGTTACCATCTACTCCAGTAAAGTTACCATCCACTCCAGTACAGTTACCATCTACTCCAGCATAGTTACCATCCACTCCAGTACAGTTACCATCTACTCCAGTATAGTTACCATCCACTCCGGTACAGTTACCATCCACTGCAGTACAGTTACCATCCACTCCAGTACAGTTACCATCTACTCCAGTATAGTTACCATCCACTCCAGTACAGTTACTATCTACTCCAGTACAGTTACCATCTACTCCAGTATAGTTACCATCCACTCCAGTACAGTTACCATCTACTCCAGTATAGTTACCATCCACTCCAGTACAGTTACCATCTACTCCAGCATAGTTACCATCCACTCCAGTACAGTTACCATCTACTCCAGTATAGTTACCATCCACTCCAGTACAGTTACCATCTACTCCAGTATAGTTACCATCCACTCCAGTACAGTTACCATCTACTCCAGTACAGTTACCATCCACTCCAGTACAGTTACCATCTACTCCAGTATAATTACCATCCACTCCAGTACAGTTACCATCTACTCCAGTATAGTTACCATCCACTCCAGTACAATTACCATCTACTCCAGTATAGTTACCATCTACTCCAGTACAGTTACCATCTACTCCAGTATAGTTTCCATCCACTCCAGTACAGTTACCATCTACTCCAGCATAGTTACCATCCACTCCAGTACAGTTACCATCTACTCCAGTATAGTTACCATCCACTCCAGTACAGTTACCATCTACTCCAGTACAGTTACCATCCACTCCAGTACAGTTACCATCTACTCCAGTACAGTTACCATCCACTCCAGTACAGTTACCATCTACTCCAGTATAGTTACCATCCACTCCAGTACAGTTACCATCTACTCCAGTATAGTTACCATCCACTCCAGTACAGTTACCATCTACTCCAGTATAGTTACCATCTACTCCAGTACAGTTACCATCTACTCCAGTATAGTTACCATCCACTCCAGTACAGTTACCATCCACTCCAGTACAGTTACCATCCACTCCAGTACAGTTACCATCTACTCCAGTATAGTTACCATCCACTCCAGTACAGTTACCATCTACTCCAGTATAGTTACCATCTACTCCAGTATAGTTACCATCCACTCTGGTACAGTTACCATCTACTCCAGTATAGTTACCATCTACTCCAGTATAGTTACCATCTACTCCAGTATAGTTACCATCCACTCTGGTACAGTTACCATCCACTGCAGTATCAAATCAAATCAAAAAATGCTTTATTGGCACGTCCGAATAGTTATTTGGCATTGCCAAAGCTAGTAAAGTGGGCGGGGGGGTGGGGGGGGGGGTTGGGTTGGGTGGGTGGTGGGTATGGGGGGGGGGGGTTTGGGTTATAACAGTCCATGGAGTCTCATCTTCCTCTTCGTTGGTGGCTGCTATATGGGGGGGGTTGGAGGTGGGGTGGGGCGGTTGGTTTGGGGTATAACAGTCCGTGGAGTCTCGTCTTCCTCTTCGTTGGTGACTGCTATATGGGGGGGTGGGGGTGGGGTGGGGTGGGGTGGGGTGTTTTGGGATAAATATAACAGTCCATGGAGTCTCATCTTCCTCTTGTTTGCTGACAGCTGGACACGTATTGGGCAGCGATCTCCACAGTGGCCTCTTCTTCTCCCAGTAGGATGTAGAGTTTCCTCTTCTCATCTGCAGATATGAAGTCTGGGATGTGGGCAGAGAGTCTTTGGTAGTAGACGGCCCTCACAGCTGAGTATTTGGTGCAGTGTAGCAGGAAGTGGGTCTCGTCTTCTAGGGCCCCCTGGTCACAGTGCTGGCACAGTCTCTTCTCCCGTGGCTTGTACGTCTGCCTGTATCGCCCCGTCTCTATCTCTAGGTTGTGGGCGCTCAGTCTGTACCGGCTCAGGGTCTGTCTGTGCTTGGGGTGGCGTATTCTCTCAAGGTAGGTGGCCATGGTGTAGTCCCTTTGTAGGGATTGGTACACGGTGAGTTTCTTGGAGTTATTTATTTCGCTTTTCCATTCTTCAATGTACCGCTCTCTATTTGCCTCTGTGGTCGCCTTTATTTCGGCCTTGGTTATCATCTGTTGGTGTTTTTGGTTTGGTGGTTGGCTGTTGTTTGGTTGTTGAATGTCTGGTTTGCTCAGGTGGCTTAGCCATGCTTGGTGGTGGTAGGAGTCGGACTTGCTCACCTGGATGTGTGCCTGGAAAGCTAGCGCCCTCTTCTGTATGGTGAGCCATAGGGGGAGTCTGCCTAGCTCTGCCCTGCAGGCTATGTTGGTGGTGTTGCGATGGACATGGAGCAGGTATTTGCAGAACTCCAGGTGGAAATTCTCTGTTGGGCTGGAATCCCACTTTAACTGGTCTGGGTAGGTGGCTGGGCCCCAAACCTCACTGCCATAGAGAAGGATCGGGGAGATGACTGCGTCAAATATCTTCAGCCAGACCCTCACCGGTGGTTTGAGGTGGTACAGTTGTCTTCTGATGGCGTAGAAGGTTCTGCAGGCTTTTGCTTTCAGGGTTTCTATTGCTGCTTTGAAGCTTCCTGATTGGCTGAGCTCCAGCCCCAGGTAGGTGTAGCTGTTGGTTTTCTCCAGTGTGGAGCCATTCAGTGTGAATTGTGGGGTGGTGGAGGCTTTGTTTTGGCCCTTCTTCTGAAATACCATGATTTTGGTCTTCTTCTGGTTGATGGGTAGGGCCCATGTGGTGCTGAATTTTTCCAGCACTGACAGGCTTTCTTGGAGGTCTTTCTCGGTGGGGGCCAGGAGTAGGAGGTCATCGGCATACAGCAGGAACTTCACCTCTCGATTGTTCAGGGTGAGGCCTGGGGTTGATGAGGCCTCAAGGGCTGTAGCCAGTTCATTGATATAGATGTTGAAGAGCGTTGGGCTCAGGCTACAGCCTTGTCTGACCCCTCGGGCCTGTTGGAAGTATGCTGTCCTTTTCCCATTCACCTTCACACTGCACTGGTTTCCGGTGTAGGAGCTCTTGATGACGTCGTACGTTCTTCCTCCTATTCCACTCTCTAGGAGTTTTAGAAGTAGGCCTGGGTGCCATACTGAATCAAACGCCTTCTTAAAGTCCACGAAGCAGGCGAATATCTTGCCTCTTCTGGTGTTGTGAACGTGCGTCTTGATGAGGCTGTGCAGGGTGTAGATATGGTCTGTGGTGCGGTGGTTTGGCATGAACCCTGCTTGGCTCTTGCTGAGGACCCCGTGTTGTGTGAGGAAGGTGAGGATTCTGTTATTGATGATGCTGTTGAACAGTTTCCCCAGCGTGCTGCTGACGCAGATCCCTCTGTAGTTGTTGGGGTCATATTGGTCCCCATTCTTGTAGATGGGGGTTATGAGCCCTTTGTTCCAGTCTTCGGGGAAGTGTCCAGCATTGAGCACGAGGGTGAATAGCTTTGCCAGTGCCGCCTGTATTGCTGGAGGGCTGTATTTGATCATCTCTGGTAGGATGCCGTCAGGGCCACTGGCCTTTTTGCCTTTCAGCAGGGCAATAGTTATCATCCACTCCAGTATAGTTACCATCCACTCCAGTACAGTTACCATCTACTCCAGTATAGTTACCATCCACTCCAGTACAGTTACCATCTACTCCAGTATAGTTACCATCTACTCCAGTATAGTTACCATCCACTGCAGTACAGTTACCATCCACTCCAGTACAGTTACCATCTACTCCAGTATAGTTACCATCTACTCCAGTATAGTTACCATCTACTCCAGTATAGTTACCATCCACTCCAGTACAGTTACCATCCACTCCAGTATAGTTACCATCTACACCAGTATAGTTACCATCCACTGCAGTACAGTTACCATCCACTCCAGTATAGTTACCATCCACTCCAGTATAGTTACCATCCACTCCAGTACAGTTACCATCTACACCAGTACAGTTACCATCTACTCCAGTACAGTTACCATCTACACCAGTATAGTTACCATCCACTGCAGTACAGTTACCATCCACTGCAGTATTTTTGAATGCCATTGAAGACAGGAACTTATGTAAGTGATGACTATATCTGTTCAGCTTTGAAAAATATGCTAGTAAGATGGGAAAGTAATGGAAGATAAATGTACCTGAAACAGAATTTTCATGTAACTGGTAAAAATGGTCAACCTCTATGTAGCCCTAGCAGACCACCAATGTATTCTATAGACTGAACCATAATATATTAAGTGCTTAAAAAGTTCCAGGTCAATAAACCTGCTCCTCTTAAACCTCAGTCATCTGTATCCACAAGCAATGTTTCTAACATATCTTATGCATAATAAAACTACTACAACTGGGTCTGCCATTTTCTTCATCTATACTATCATGACCATTGATTTTAGTCTGACAAAATCAATCTAAAATCTTACCACGTGAAGAGACAAGTTTTTCAATTTCATGAAAACAAATATATTCAGGACATTTGAAAGATTGCTTTGGGCACCTGTAACATTTGACACTATACATATATATACTTGCCACCAAATGAGGGGAAGATGAGACCCCGTGGACTGTTATACCGCATTACTGCCCCTTCTAATCACCCATCCACCTCCGTACGTCCTGACTCAACCCACCACTTGCCAACCCAACTCCCCCATACCCACCACTCTCTTCACTTTGGAAATACCAAATGTTTATTCGGACGTGCCAATAAAGCTTTTTTTTATTTGATTTTAGATATAGATACATGAATAAATGGTTGAACATTCTTCTAAATAGGAGGAAGATGTATCCAGGGTTGAACCAGCAGGATTTTAGTAAAATTTCTAGTCCCGAATCTTGAAAAATGCAAAACTAAGCTTTGAAGAGTTGCCTGACAATGCAAGAGTGTCCTATCGGCATATTCGTGAAAGAAAGCTAAAATAACTAAATGTTATAATATGATTAAAGGTGGCCGTATACTGTCATTCAACAGATATTTATGATTATTATTATTATTCTTCCATACCTCTGTTTCGTCAAGTGTGTCAAACATGACATTCAAAATTAACAACCCTCCTCCCTCCAATCCCCCAAACTACTGACAAATAATACAGCAACACAAGATCCAAATCACATTAGTTTCAATTAATTAGTCTATCATATATAGATACTTTAAGCCCTTTGCTTAATTCTAGGTTTTACCTCTTTGCATGAAACTAAAATGAGGGTGAAGAGAAATCATGTTACATAGATTCATATGGATTCATAGCCCCCTATATAGTTCATAATTTACAACTAGCCCGCATACCTGCCATAACATGCCACATCAGACATGTCTTCTTCAGGTACAAACTTCACCTATTCACCTTTAACCTGAAACATTAGTTAAAAGTCTACTTTACTATAATGGTAAAATGAGCGTGTAAACCAGATGTTACAAATCTCACCAAGCTAAAAACACAAGTGATATCTTCTCAAAAATATGTTAAAAGGAAAGGAACTGGATACTTGTTTTTCTATTTCTATTCTATTCTATTCTATCTATTCTGTTTCTATTCTATTCTATTTCTATTTCTCAACTTGATGCTTGAATATTTGTGGAACAAACATTAATACATCAATACTAGTAGTATGAAAGCCTTTTATTGGCGTTCACCTGCAAGGCCTCCACACTCAACATCTCATGGGAGGAGATGGGCAGGTGCATAGGACTGGGGATCTTCCAGATGGTCAAGTGTCACAACAGCAGGGGTGCAGCTCCAATGGCTGGGACCTGTCCTGGGCTGGCTTAGAAGTATTGGCAGAAGAGGAGAAAGGTTGACCAAAAGAGAGCTGGGGTGGCTGTATGAAGGTAGCGCTGCGTCTGCACCTACCCATTGGCAGCAGTGCTGTACATCAGGCACTATATTGCATCAATGCTTCCATCTATGGCTCCTCGGGATTAGATGAGTATAACCTATCTTGCATATTCTAACAGTAGTTTATGGTTATTGCCCAGAAACATGTTTATTGGTGGCTCTAATTAAACTGACGTTATACCTACTATTGGCCATAAGCATTTGTGTTGAATCTGCCATGGTGCCAGGTGTCTGATGGTGCCTTGTGGACTGAGCATTGTAAGGTACATACCATTAACAATGCACATTATTTATGTATAAAGCATTGGGCCCCTGAAGAACTTTGGTTTGGTCCAGGGTGAAAAGCATTGGACCAGGTATGACTGTTGATGCTGCTATCAGAGGAAGATGATGGGATGTATGATGCTAATACCTCTCCACCCATATTTCATGCAACACAGAGCTTATCTTTGTTAAGATAAGCTCTTGAAAATGCTGCCTGTTCTCTCACCTATGTCATTGTAATATTGGTGGGAGTCACAATTACTTGTTTTAGGGTGAGAGTATATCAACAGGTAATCTTTATGCACAGTTATATATATATATATATATATATATATATATATATATATATATATATATTTATATGCTCGTAACATTCTCCCCTATGACATCCACATATGCCCATAAAGAAATATGAGAAGAGCTTGCCCAGGCCGGACAAACAATTTAAGGTTTTACATAGAGAATGCCGTATTTAAAAAAAAAAAAAAGTTGCTGTTTAAAAAAATGCCACAAAAACAGCAAACCCCAAAATGTTCGTTATGTGCACATAAATGTCATCTGAAAAAGATCAAACCCCTGGGTATGGAACCAGCCTTGTGTCGGGAACTCATTTTATTGTAACACTGTTAGCAATGCTTCCTTTCAGAGTAAGCTAGTTATGTTAATAGCCAGAATGAAGTAGCCATGTTAGAGAAGCATGTCCAAATATGGCCTATGTTCAAATTTCCACCAGCCTGCCAGCATTGTTGGCTTTAGGGGTCCTACTGGATCCCCACTGCTTTTTAATACGCAGTGTATTAACTTACCTATCACCGTATCTGCCCGTGGCCTCCTCTTCCTTTATCAGCCACTAGGGGGCCCCCATGCACCGCACATTATGTCATCGCAACCTGATGTGTGGTGCACATTAAAGGCTGAAGAGGGAAGAGGAGGCCGTGAGCTGGAGCAAGGACCCATACAGTTGCCCCTGCACTATCCCCCCCATCATTCAGTGGGCACTCCACTGGTACCACCCTCCCCCATACAGTCACTTTTCCCCATGCTATATGCTGTATAATAGCAATGGAGCTATTACATTGTGTTAGGACAGTGATGGGGGCTAATTTTTGAGCTCTGTGTGAAGAAATTAGAAGCATGCCATTTGCAATAAAAATGTAATAAAATAGTTAAATTGCATTATTAATGTCATATTATAATGTTAAAGAGGACCTTTCAAGTCCTCCTAGATGTGCGGTATGATATACCGCTAGAAAGCTGACAGTGCGCTGAATTAATTTTCACATAACCAAATCTGGCATTCTTGGCAAAAAGTTTGGACACCCTGCTACAGAGCAATAACTTTGTCACAAGGTCACATATTCTTCCTAAGAATACACAATAAAATAAGAAATAAACCTCGATCTTACTTGTGAAGTCAATTTTGAATAGCGTTGGTTCCTGCCTTGCCACTGTCAGATGAATCCTATTTTTGCCCGTTCCCTTCTTATTATAGAGTCATAAACAGTTATCTTAGCTGAGGCGAAGGCTGCATTTCTCTAGATATTCTTCATAGAGATTGTGGTGTTTGTAGATGAGCTGCTGTACTCTGTCAAAACAGCTATTGCTCTTCTGCATAGAGAAAATGACTTTTAAAGCTATTTCACACACAGCGGTTTGACGTGCTTTGATGTTTTTGTTAAAAAAAAAAGCTGTAGCCAGATGGTAAAATAAAAAAGGGGGCTTCATTACAGTCTACATCCATGGCTTAGTACTTATTTATTCCTAAAGATATAGCTTGGCAGCTAAGTATTACTACCAAGTATTGCCAAGCATATATACCCCTTCCTGCAGACAGACAGGTTCAACTCTATGGCTGTGTAAACGGAAGCATGGAATTTGGAAATCTGTATCAAAATAAGGGAACTCCATCTTTTAAATAGATATATTATGAGAATATTGAGCACATACATTTTTACCTAGTTAGAGACAATGTTAAACAGTAGAGATGAGCGAGTACTATTCGAAACGGCCGTTTCGAATAGCACGTACCCATAGGAATGAATGGAAGTGGCCGGCGTCCATTTATTCCTATGGGTGCGTGCTATTCGAAACGGGAGTTTCGAATAGTACTCGCTCATCTCTATTAAACAGTATTCACACTTTAAATGAAATGCTTGTTGGATTGTAGGAAATCATGGGATGTAGGGCACATACCATGGTTTTTATAGATCTAGGTTTTACAGTACCATAAGCAAAGGACCATAAAATGAATAAAACATAAAGGGGTTTTCCAGGCAGTTTTTTTTTTTAAAAAAACCATGTCTGGGTTAATGGTTTAATAAATACACCCATATACCTTTAGCCATGTTTTCAGTGATTTCTGGATCTCTCTGGGAGCTCCTGGTATCTCCTGTATGTGTTTACTTGCTTCAGCTTCCTGTTATGTAACTTTCTCACTAACCCCTCTCACCTTACTCCTTCCTCTCTTGATCCTACTTTTTCCAGGAAGAAGTGTGGAGGGTAAGCATAATGTGGTGGATGGGGGGGGGGGGAGGAGTGACTATCAGTTTCTGGAAATGAAGAAACGGATCATCAGTGGATAATCAGAAACAGTCCCTGGAAAGGTCACATGGATATGGGTGATTACACATTTTTGATTAATTATGTTACTTAGAAAGTATGTTAGTGTAGGGATTTCCAGTTATCTCGGATAACCCCTTTAACCTTTAATGTAGTAAAACAAACAGTTATAGTAAGATGGTATCAAAAATAGTGCACATGTCAAACTGTGCTCAAGATTAGTAAAAACGGTCTTACCCAAACTTAATGAGAGGTCATGGGGACCCAACGACACTTGAAGGTGGGGGTGGATGTCTTACACCCTAACTTTCACGTACGTCCTGTCAGGGTCTGGGGTTGATAGGTGGGGTGGCATAGACAAATAAGTCCAGTTTCTTTAGCCAGCTAGGCTCTAACTAAACATAGAATAGGTTACCTCACCTAGAATAACAGAAATCCAAAAGCCAGTAGAATCATTCAGGACACAGCTCCAAAAATATGACCTCTCTGTTGGCTCTCCAGCCAAGCTCTGCCCAAAGTCTGCTGCTGGAGCAACTTCTTAAGCTCCCTTGATGAGCAGATTCTCTGCAGCTGAGTTGCTGCCGGAACATCCCCAAAGTGTGGATTTGAGGGGGGGGTGGAATGACAAGTCCCACTGCCAACCTACCTGCCATTCCTAAAAATCCAGCCCAGTAACCGGAACTTTGAAATAACCCTCAGAAGACAATAGTTATCTGCTGAGAAACACTCTTTCTGGAGTTTTCTCATCTCACCCACCTTATTAATCTGGGTGAGATGTACACCCCCTCCATTATCTGACCAGCCATCGGCTTACAGTCCCTATTGACTCCTGTCCTTACAAGGACAGTCCCCAAAACTCTCCCTGAAATTTCCCTATCAAATCAACTCCTTCTCTTTTGGGAGCATGATGAAAAATGGTAAAAACAAGTCCCAATGGGTTCACATGACCTCTCATTAGGTTCAGGTAAGACTGTTCCTTTACCAATCTTAAGCATGACGTGCACTATTTTTGATACCACCTTAATATAACTGTTTATTTTACTATAATTTGTATTAAAAGTTTAAGGGTTATTCATTTACTGGTCCTTTGCTTATGGTAATCTAGGTTGGGGTCCTATTATTTATTATCTTTGAAGGGCAGAGGGCTGTAGTTTTGCAGTCAAGGCTAATTTTAGCTATACTGTTTTGTCTGTATGATAGGTTATTACCATCAAACATTAAATTCATTAATAGTTACTGTAATTAATTTTACAGAATTATCCTAAGTTGTAATGAGGTAAGACTTAAGTCAGTATAAAAGTCTACTATAGCCCAGCATGCTGGCAATAATAAAGAAGAACACCAAAAACTGTAGCACAAGAGATGAGGTCACTGGTTAAAGCAGATTTACAATGAACCTCGGAAGTAAATATGGGCAAGGAACCAAATGAGTCACCAACAGAGACTGTACTTATGGAACACCACACAATGGCCTTGTTCTGTTTTTCTTTATGAACAGATCTCTTATTACAGGGAATATAGGGCCAGGCAACAGTATAAGCTGTGTCTTTTCTTGCTTTACACCACAAGCTGAAACAAGACTCGGCAAAGATGCAATGACATAAAAAAAAAAAATATGGATTATGAGGAGAGAGCATGATGAAAAAGTGGTAGAGACTAGAGATGAGCGAACAGTAAAATGTTCGAGGTTCGATATTCGTTTCCAGTAGCCCCTCAATATTCGACTACTCGAATCGAATATCAAACCCTATTATACTCTATGGGGGGAAAATGCTCATTTCAGGGGTAGGTAACATTCGATCAAATTATACTTACCAAGTCCACGAGTGAGGTCAGGCTGGATCCTCCGAAAAGTCTTCTACGTGCAGTGTCCCCGCGGGGAAGCGGCACGGAGAAGACTTCTAAAGGTAGGAGAAGAACCAGCATTGATTGGCCGACTGTATAGCATTCGGCCAATCAATGCTGGTTCTGCATCGAACTTTTACATTCGAATAGCGAGTGGTACTCGATCGAGTACGAGTATTTCGAATACCTTAGTATTCGATCGAATACCTACTCGATCGAGTACTACTCGCTCATCTCTAGTAGAGACAATTGACGGGCTCCAATAGTTAACAGCAGGGGTTCAGCATAAATAGGGCAAACACATTCAAGTGGGCCCCCAACTCAGGTATACCAATATGATCACTATAGGGTGACCATATATTGGTAGACACCAACCTTATACAAGGCTCTGCAGACCATTTAAGTGAATACAGTAGCGACTTTTAGTATAGATGACATCTTTGTAACATTCATATTTACCATTTCTAACATTTGGACCACCATAACCACTTCTTGCAGTAGTGACCTGTCTCTCTAAATTTAGCAAAACAGACCTCTTTGGCTGTTCAGTTTTCCAGGTACCCGACCCACACCTCACCTACATAAACTCCATCCTGCTGCTAGCCCCAATGATAAAATATATGATATAACACCCCCACCTCTGGAATGAATAATACTCATGAAACACCTTTAAATTATTAATTCCCTGTGTACCCCCTTAAATAGCTCACATTATTAACCCTTTAAGGACCCAGTGTAGTTTGTAAGTTAATGCTTATTCTATGCGTGACAAGTTGTAATTTCATTTAGGACCATTGTGGGGTACTTGTAATATTTATTTTAACTTTTATTAACTTTTGGGGGGTCAATGTGAGAAAAAACACAATTCTATCATAATTTTATGCATTTTCTTTCTACAGTGTTCACTCTTCATTAAAAATGACATGGTAGCTGTCTGGCGGGTCATTACGATTATGATGATACCATATACTTATATTGCTTTTTGCTACGTTTTACTGGGGTTTTTTTTTACAAGTAAAATGTCACTTTTTGAATATGAACGATTTTTCTGAGGTCACCGTATTATGACGCTTATAACTTTTTTACTGTTTTACTGTTGACAGAGATAGGTCAGCGGTCTTTTGTACATTTTGGGGATACCAATGCCTGGTATATATGACTTTTTCATCACTTTGTATTGCTATTTTTTGAGGAAACTGAGGTGACCAAAATGCATTATATTGTGTATTGTGATATATTTATATATATTTTTAATTCTTTACTTTTTAAACTTGGGGACTTGAACCGCACACGCTCCTTATGTGAAATGTGCATAATCAGTCAGGAGGCCGCGACCCCACGATCTTACCACGAGAGATCTGAAGGGTGGAGGAGGGGACAGTTTTGCTTATAGACCACCTGGATGCTGTGATCCACTGGAGTCAGAGTATGTTCCAACCCAACGGCTTGTCCAGGACCTTGGCTGTGTGCTGAGCGGGAAGGGGTTAATAATACTCTATGTGTTTCCTGAAGAGGTTTTCTAGGTCATCAATTATAAAAAAAAAAAATGGCATTCCAACATCCAGGACCCCCACTAATGAGCTGTTTCAAGGGACCAGGACACTTGTGCAAGTGTTAACATTGTATTATTAATTTCATAGTGTATATTTGATGGAACAGCAGCCTTGTCCTACCCCTATATGAAAAGGCCACAATTACATTTCATGTTTACTATAAAACAGAATAATGCCCCCTTCTTTTCATATTGCCCCCTAATTATCCATTATATAAACGAAGCCCGCTTCTATTCATAATGTCCCCTTCTATACATGTTACCTTCAATGACCCCTTATGTAAAGGATGCCACTTAAATAAATGTTCACCCTTCTATGCATAATGCCCCCTAATATAAATGCTTACCCACACCCCCATAGTAATAGTGCCCCCAACTGTCCTAAAAAGGAAAAATTAAAAGTTACACTTATCTCCATGGGATCCCTCGATGGACGGAATAATCTTTTTCAGCAATTAAAGAGATATTCCAGGCTTGTACAATACATATTCATAAGGTGTTTATGCTCCCCTGGGAAAACATCCTCAGCAATAGATAATCTATGCTAACACCCATCAGTTTAGGCATCTGCATGATCACTATATAATGTTAACTACACCTCGAAGCTTCTGGAAATCTTGCATTACAGTTGTTATTTTGTACAACAGCTGGTTAGCATGTGCATTTCTCAAACCTTTTTTATACTGTTGCTTTTTATGTCTTGGCTACATAAAAACAGATGCTACATTAAAGTGCAGACAATTAAAAAGTATTTTATTTTGGGGTTTAAAGGAGTGTGGAAGTTCAAAGGCATCCTGAGAGAATGAGATTATATTGCTAGTAAAGCCAATGAAAGACAAAGTAAATAACTCAACAGCGAATTCCAAGCTTTGTTCTGTTTCAGTATTTACAAATAAGTAAATACAATGTGATAGAAATACCATACAGAGCTTTGGGATACAATAACTCAATGTGATTTATTTAAGCAGGATTTATGTTATTGAGAATGTTTAATAACAGATTATACTGAAGCTCTACTTTATGAAGGGCTTCTAGCGTTTGTTAATATACCATAATTCTGTTCCCATCCCTAGTTCCCACTTGTTGGTCTGTATTTAGTTTCGTTATTTATTTCCACAATGCCTGGATGATATTAATAAAACCTCATTCACTTTGCTGGTACTTTATAACATGCCCCTGCACTTCCACAGCAGCCAAAAATGCTTCATTTCCACTATGTGGGGGCCTTGGCTTTACAATAAGTTCACACCAGAATTCGGGTTTCCATTCTTCTGGGTCAGCTCTGTTGCTTTTAGGGTCATGTTGCTTTTTTGAAGCTGCTGGGCTAGTCTTTACCAGCTTAATCCTTGTTCACATCTGCGTTTGTATTCCGCATGAGGACTCCTCTGAATGGAATACTGAATGCAACTGCAAGCGGTGTGCCAGTGAAAGCACACAGACCCCATAGACTATAATGGGGGCTGCCAGATCTCCGCAGGGATCATGCATACAGGAAAGTAGTTCACAATCTACTTTCTGTGTCCGTATGATTCATGCAGGCGGCCAGCACATGGACCCCATTATAGTCTATGTGGTCCATGTGCTTTTACTGCACAGCGCTTGCAGTTGCATTTGGTATTCCGTTCGGGGGGATCCTCATGTGGACTCCTCCGGATGGAATACAAACGTAGATGTGAACGAGGCTATATCCTGCTGGACAATTCTTTAGTACACATATACACAACACTGGACTGAATTAAGGCATCATTCATGTCAATAATCATATATAAAACACCATGCCTTTCCCCATGTCTCCTTAAAGAAAAGTGGCAAGGGCAGCATAAAAAAGAAAAAAGTTGCAAATTTTTAAGCAAAAATCCTATTTGCACAAAAAATTGCGACATTTACATGGAAACTGGCATACAAGAATTAATTAAATGCCCACCAACAGGGTAAATATAATAATGAAATCAAATCGAATACCAAACAAAACACTAACATACAGTACAGACCAAAAGTTTGGACACCTTCTCATTCAAAGAATTTTCTGTATTTTTATGACTATGAAAATTGTAGATTCAGACTGAAGGCATCAAAACTATGAATTATCACATGTGGAATTATATACTTAATAAAAAAGTGTGAGACAACTGAAAATATGTCTTATATTCTAGGTTCTTCAAAGTAGCCACCTTTTGCTTTGATTACTGATTTGCACACTCTTGGCATTCTCTTGATGAGCGTCAAGAGGTAGTCACCGGAAATGGTCTTCCAACAGTCTTGAAGGAGTTCTCAGAGATGCTTAGCACTTGTTGGCCCTTTTGCCTTCACTCTACAGTCCAGCTCACCCCAAACCATCTGGATTGGATTGAGGTCTGGTGACTGCTGGTTCAGTATGCCTTCAATTTTGAATAAATCCCCAACAGTGTCACCAGAAAAGCACCCCCACACCATCACACCTCCTCCTCCATTCTATACGGTGGGAACCAGGCATGTAGAGTCCATCCGTTCACCTTTCTGCGTTGCACAAAGACACGGTGGATGGAACCAAAGATCTCAAATTTGGACTCATCAGACCAAAGCACAGATTTCCACTGGTCTAATGTCCATTACTTGTGTTCTTTAGTCCAAACAAGTCTCTTCTGCTTGTTGACTGTCCTTAGCAGTGGTTTTCTCGCAGCTATTTTACCATGAAGGCCTGCTGCACAAAGTCTCCTTTTAACAGTTGTTGTACAGATGTGTCTGCTGCTAGAACTCTGTGTGGCATTGACCTGGTCTCTAATCTGAGCTGCTGTTAACATGCGATTTCTGCGGCTGGTGACTCGGATGAACTTATCCTCCGCAGCAAAGGTGACTCTTGGTCTTCCTTTCCTGGGGCAGTCCTCATGTGAGCCAGTTTCTTTGTAGCGCTTGATGGTTTTTGCACTTGGGAACACTTTCAAAGTTTTCCCAATTTCCCAGTTGTTTCATACTTTTTTGTTAAGTATATAATTCCACATGTGCTAATTCATAGTTTTGATGCCTTCAGTGTGAATCTAAAATTTTCATAGTCATGGAGATACAGAAAACTCTTTGAATGAGAAGGTGTCCAAACGTTTGGTCTGTACTGTATATCATTTATTAATTGCTATTAAAAAGGCAATTTTTGCCTACTTATGATAAAATAAGGAAGATAAACATGTACAACTCCTGCCAATGATGGAGCAATGTGTCATGAATACTTTAGGAGACTGAAAATGATGGCTCTTTTTATAATGTCGATATAGGAAGCGACCGACAAATACTGACACAGATAAAGGCAGATTTGGTTCTCACTATGTAGTGCATGAAAAAGAATTGAAAACCACAGTAACAAACTTCACTGGACCTTTATAAAGCTATATATGAACTCTAAAATATCTGCCAGTTCCAGATATAAAATAATAATCCAAATAATAAAGTAACAAAAACTCAGCCTTGCAATATAATGGAACTTGTTCTGTTATATTCTAGGATGCTCTAAGTAATGTGCTGCAAACTTTAAAACAAATGTCAATGTCACCTGCAATAAAGGACCGCGCAGGGCTGGCAAGACATTTAGGATAATTGGTGTAACAGGTGTTGCTTCAAAATTGAGGACAAGTGCTAAGAAAATTAAGGAACACAAATAGCGCTGCAAGACAGGACCTCTGCATCTTGTCATGACTTCAAATAATGTAGAAATGTCCCATTCTTTTCTGTCTGAATGGAGAAGCAGTCGAGCTTGCCTGTTTCTGCTTCATTCATGCCTATGGGGCTGCTAAAGAGAATTTCAGAACAGCACTTGGCTGTCTCTGGCAATTCCACAGACATGCCTGGTGTAAAAGCACATATCCATGTCTTCAGCTCCACACATGTAGGTGAAGGTGGAGGTCCCAGAAATCAGACCCACATCAATTGAGACACTTATCACCTATCGTGTGGTGTAGCCCCTTTCTCCACTAAAATCTCATTTATATTCTGTTGTATTAGATGGACGAAAACAGGTGGTCTGGAAGGAGAGGCCATTCCTGGTCAACCTGAACAGCTCATCTGCATGCACATTAAAAATCTATTTTTCGTCACAAAGGCTGCACTCTGACACAAAAAGCATATGATCTCTATGAGAATATGAAGGCCCCTGTCTTTCAGCATAAAGCAACCGCTTATGTCTCTCTAACAATCCATCAGAAATCATTAGCAATGAAGTTCATTACCTTAACCTTTACCTTCCATACAATAAATAGTAGAAAGCCGCTATTAAAGTAATAGTGCCCCCTGATCTACCAGGCACAAGTGCAGTCACATAGCTTGCACCAATGCTATTTCCACCTCTGAACCACCGGTACAACAGACTCTCTATCATTAAAAAGGAAACACAGTGACCAGATGCGCAACTTGAAGCTCTGGGTGTTGCGGTTATGGCCAGAGCCTCCGCAGCACTTTGCGGAGGCTGTTGGCACTGTCCTTGTTGCACTCCCGAATCCCCCGCTTCTGGGTCTCAGGAGGCAGGGCAGACCCTCCGAAGTGATGTGTGGCGGTTGCCGTTCTCCTCCTGAGCCGGATGGGGGACTTCCGGTTTCAGCCTACCAGTGGGTCGGAGCCTATTTAGGGAGGGCTCTGGCTCCGGACCGCCACTGGCTATTCAGTTGAACTCTGTGTCCAGGTAGTAAGCATTCCTCCTGTGCCGATTGCCTGTGTTTCTAACCCTTTGTCTTGATGTTTGACCTTGCCTTTGCCTCCTGATTTTGTACTGTGCCTGCTCCTGTTTATGACCTCGGCTTGCCTCTAGACCTCTGCTTCCTAAACACTGTTTTGTACTTCGATACCACTCCTGTTACCGACTCGGCCTACCTGACGTTCCCTTTGGATATCCCGCTGTACTACTACATTGCCCTCTTGTTGATGACCCAGACCCTATGGCTAGGCTTTACTCTCTGCCGCCACCTGCTGAATACCCGCCTAAGCCTTCTGGACCCTTGGACATGCACCACAACCTAGAACAACTACTGGTAAGAGATCTGATTGTCTGTTTTACCGTGATTTCTGTTACGCTGTGTGTTTGGAATTTCCTGACCCATACCGTTCCGACTAGCAGTGCAGTCAAATCCATCCCCACCATCTGGGGCTCTGGTGAACACCATTGTGGGGTTGGAGTGGGTGCAGCCCAGGAGGTATTGAACACACGGCGCAGTGTTGGCCATTTTAATTGGTGTATCTAGTACTGGTTATCGCTTTGGCTTTGAACTGCATATGCTATCCTAACTGGGAAAATGCAAAATTTGTTATGAGGTCCCTACCTACCTTGTGAATACCATTGAATAGTGGTATATTTTATGTGGCCAAGGGTCCTTAAGGGCCCACTCAGGGTTCAGGGCCCAGTAGTGATTGCTACCACTGAACCCCCTATAGCTATACCCCTGACAATCACATCGAAAAATCCATCTACAACCTGTAGCAGAGGATCAAATAAATTCTAGCAACATTTCCTACAACTTTTTCTTTAAAACAACCAACACAACAGCAAAATCACAAAACATGTACAATTGTGTATGCTAGCTGCAAATCACAAAATATTTTAGCAAGGAAGTAATTTCATTTTTCTTATATTTTCTTAATAACCCAAAACCACGACTTCTGACTGTAGTGAAAATTTAGTAGTTTAAGCCAAGGTAACGATATAGTTATAAACGGCACTCTCAAACATGACAACCGGGCGGAAACTCCCTGCTCATGTTGACGGACATATATACAAGCTGTATAATATATGCTGATCTCTGCCAGGTCTTGGCTCCCTGAATCCCGCTTGCTACAGATTACACCTTTGGGCAGTTCCTCTGGTTCTAACACATACTGTTGATCCTAGATTTCAACAAGAACCCATGGAATGGGATATGTCTCACCAGCTTTAGCAGTGACAGAGCTGTTACTCACTATTACTGTTACCCGTAATTGCAGAACACTCACTTTCCTAATTAGCGCATTATAGCCCCCCCCCCCCATGTAAAGTTTGTAGAAATGTAGACTAATAAGTTGGAAATGATTCATGTTTTAGCTCTGCTCGTGATTAACACAAGATACTTGCCAGAAATGAATGAACTAATAGCTGTATAAATCAGTGTGTAAATCTAGCATTATGAAAGCTGCGGCATTAAAGTGATGGCTTGGAGGCAGGTTTACTGTTCAGATGCATATCTACGGAATGACTAATCCTTTTTCACTTAGAAATGCGGCTCAAAAAAAAAGAATCATTTTCGGAATACATCAGATGTGCTGCAGTATGTAAATGTGATATGTAAGCTGTGAGACAGGTGCGTGTTCTCCTGAACACAATGGATAGAAGAAATACAATATGCATGAATTAATACATAACACCTGTAGAGTTATATTTTGTTACATTTAAAGTTTTTTTTATGGGTTTTAAGAAACATAAAAAATATTACTAATGTCAGGGTGCATTCACACAGAGGAAAATGGCGCTGAATTTGGTGTGGAATCCGTGTCAGATTCAGCGCTGAAAAAAAAGCCTCCCATTGACTTCAATGGGTTCCTTTTTCTAAAGGAACCCATTAAAGTCAATGGGAGGCCTTTTTTTCCATTGTGTGAGTGGAAGATGCTTAACCCTAACCTATGCTCACATCTGCGCCAGAGTCATAGCGTCCATCTGAAAATCAGTTTCAGCTTTAAAATGGCGGACATCCAATGGACCCCATTATAGGTTTTTCTTTAATACTTCAGGACATGGGTTTTTTTTATGTTTTTTGTCACATTGTGAAAGTCATATTTTTTTTTTTTCTATTGTATCATTTTGGGAAACAATTAGCTTATTGATCAAATTTTATTAACTCATTCTTAGCAGGAAGGAAAAAAAACGTATGAACATCTTTATTATGTTCTAAATTATTTTGTAAATGTTGTACTACTTTTGCAAAATTTATCTGGAGACAATGTGAGCAAAAAAAAATTTTTTAATTTTTTTAAGTTTGTAATATATTTTATTAAAGAATTCTAGTTTCCATTTATTAATCACAAGTGTGCATACAATGTAGTAGAGATTAATAAACAGGAACTTGAATTCACATGATCGTGTGTGAAGTCCATCATTACTCTGAGAAGACGGGTAGGGACCCTACATTCACACAGTATTTGGCGCTATCACTGCATTCCTATTCACCGATATTTTGTTAAAGAAATATGTTTTCTTCTGACTTTTCATTTGGGCTTGCACCATCAAGTTGTCGCTAAAAACCATGCATCGTGTCATGTGACCGCTGAGTACAATCAGTGGCGGCTGAAAAGGAAATACACATACATCACTGGGCCCTCTTATATGGCCACTGGGGCTACTGATTGGTATTGGTCACATGCGGTGCATGACATCTGATGGCGACTTCATAGCACATGCACAAACGGACAATAGCGACGGCGTCATCAAAGTCTTAGGAACACGTGAGTATGATTTTTTTTTTATGTTTCACCTTCTGCGGCTTCCTCCGTTACTTGTCAAATTCCTGGACAAGCACTTTAACACGTTAACACTCCTGGAACAGAATATTAACTCTACTCTTTTAATGGGTTTTCAATGGCTTTTCTTGTCTTCTGTGATAAGATTTCACATGGCAGAAAGTCAATTTAAGCACTGCTATATGTTTCTTGTTAGGAAATAGAGACAACCACTAATAAGAATGAACAGTATACTTTCTGCTAAATGTAGACCTAGAAAACTGTTGCACTTTCCACAGTACAGAATTCACAGCCCTGGCTATAATTGTCCTGTGATTTGTGTCTGAGGACTTACGTCTATCTGGCTATTTACTGTCTGGGGCAATTTAATGTAGGCATACCGGGACCAGACTATAAGTAAAGTGGAAAATATGCACACATTACACCTAAGTCTACACCAGTGAAATGCTTTGCCAAATTTCCAAGCAGTTCATTAGTAACAATTTCTGTAACGCAGACATTCTTTAATGTAATGCAAATTTTAACTTTATAGAAAGCTTCTAAGGGTTTCATGTTCGCAACTAAGGCTTATCTGTAAGGCACAACAGATTGAAATAAGGTCAAAAAACAAAAATTAGATAAACTAGACACAAAGTAACATGTTACTTGTGCCTTCAATTTTACAGGATCAGTAAGGTGGCAAGCGATAATTGTAGTTAAAGGTGTTGTTCACTTGCTGACTAATATTGAAAGACAAATGTTACTATTTGTGTAATAATAAAACGTTATACAATTCTCCAATATACTTTTTGCATCAATTCCTCATTATTTTCAAGACATCTGCTTGCTCTCAATTATTCTGATTATTTCCAGTGGATAAAAGTCAGTCCATGGTCGTGTGATATACAGTCCACGATCATGTGCTATACAGTCCATGGTCATGTGATATCCAGTCTATATTCATGTGCTGTACAGTCCATGGTCATGTGATATACAGTCCATGGTCGTGTGATATACAGTCCATGGTCATGTGATATACAGTCCATGGTCATGTGATATCCAGTCTATATTCATGTGCTGTACAGTCCATGGTCGTGTGATATACAGTCCATGGTCGTGTGATATACAGTCCATGGTCATGTGATATACAATCCATGGTCATGTGATATCCAGTCCATATTCATGTGATGTACAGTCCACGGTTATGTGATGGACACACAGGTGCACAGCTAGTTACCAGGCAGATGTCCGATTGCTGTGCTGTGACTATAAAGAGCAGAACGAATGTGTCCACCACACGACCATGGACTGTACATCACATGAATATGGACTGGATATCACATGACCATGGACTGATTTTTATCCACTGAGAATAAGCAGAATAAATGACAGCAAGCAGAGATCTAGAAAACCATCAGGAATTGATACAGAAAGAATGTTGGAAAATTGTATAACATGTTGTTATAAAAAAAATAACATCTGTCTCTCAATAATGGTTTGAGGCCCCATGGACAGAACCAAATATGTATCTGATGTAGGGCTGAGTTTGCAGTGATTACACCTGAATGACATCTGAATGTCATCCAATGGGATTCCATGATGCATTTACCTTGTATGGGGGCTTTCGATTCATTCTGTTCTGATGGCATGTATGATTATAGAGCAAGTCCTATCCTGCTCCATGTCACTGGAACAGATTGAATCAGAAGCCCCCATAGAGGTGAGAAAGTACTCGGAGGTCACCCCGAGTGTCATCCAAGTGCATCCTTCTGCAAATGCGGCCCCACATTCAATGCACACTCAGTCATGTGCTTGGGGCCTGAAAGTGGGCAATCTCTTCAAGTGAATGTTGTGAGAATGTTCTCTTCTCTATACCTTGCCCCTTCTTGACACTGTTGGATAGTAGGAAGCTAGATTATCTGTAGCAACTCCTGGTAAGCCGTGCGTGGTTTTGCTGAGCATTTCTCATCTCTACACAGTGCATTTATTCACCCGGCCATAAATCTACTTAGCAGCAGACTGGTGAACTAATACAGACAGCATTTGCCATAACGTTCATCGCACCAAACAGATGTTTGACTCGTACTATAGCACTATTGCATATTGCATGGCACAGCTACTTTCATATTATAGAAATGGGCAACCACACTAGAAACCAGCGTTAGCATAAAACAAATTTTTGTTAACATAATACAAAGGTAACATTGGTATACACAATAAAGCATATGGGACAGTATCAGTTCATTTAACTGAGATTTTTTTTGGACCTTGACTATATGTACAAAGCAGGTAGGGTTTGTTCATGGCTGTGTTAATACACATAAGAAACTGACCAAATTATGAGGATTTCTCAGCTCTGCTTTTTTTTTAGTTACTGTGAATGTTGCCTTTCCATTGTACTATTGGAGCCTTGTAAAAACAACAATCACCCGTCCGCACTGTATATGTAAGCTACACTTCAGACATAAACAGACTAGACCTTGTGCAGACAAATCTTACACACATCAGCATGTAAACTTGAAGATCTTCTTCCACAGCCTTGAATTAGTGTTGGGTCAGTAAGCAGCTGTAATGCAATGTCCACATGGTACCTTTCAGGCAAGAAGACAGCATTTACCGTGTGAAAAGCAGAGTGCACTAGTAAATCAGCTGTCAATATCAGAATGAAGCTGTTGTGAAGAACTCTTACCATATGTCATCTGTTAATAAGCGCTAAGAGCAGCCATAGGATGTCCTGGGAAAGATTAGTCATTTAAGGACACTTAGGACAAAGGACACCACTGAAAATGTGCGACCCTTTTGTCGATTAAACACTTATATATCTCACACAATGGAGTTTTAGCATGAAACTGTAGAGATACTTTGCAACTGGAATTAAATAATGTTACTGTCTTGGCAATAAATTAACTTACAAACCACAAAAACTAGAACCAGAGGTTTGGGTATAGAAAGTGTGCACACGTAAGGTCAAGTAGACCCAATATTTCCATATTATATCCAATATACACAAAAATAGAAGACAATAAAACCTTTCTATAACTTTTTTTTTCCAAACAGAACAAACATTAAAACAGGCATTATACATATTTAAAAAGTAGCAAGAAAGTACTAAATACATTATTTTGTGCTTCCCTTTTGGGTTTTAGAATCAATGAACATTTTCTTAAAGGTTTTTCATCTCATACCACTAATCTAGGGATATCTTGAGCCAAAGCGTTGGGTAAGGTAATGAAGAACTCATTAGTATATGCTAAAATCTTGCTGTATCTGGTCTGTGGCACTTACACTTACTTATCACTTATTGTGGCACTTACAGCTTATTGGGGGATGTAATGAACCCCCAATGTACTAATATAAATACTATATTTCTACTAGCAGTCACAAAGGAATATTCTACTTCTACTCTGCTGAAATGTATGTAAAATGATGGTAACTTAAGAAATACGCACAATATAGGACACTCACGATTTCATTGACAAACCTCAATAAGTCATTCAGTGCAGACATTTTAAGATTTCACAGAGAACGGCAAAAGATGTTTACGGCAGTGTTCAGACCAAACAAGTCAATGCATTTATGTAATCTGATGGAAAGAATCTTAGACAAATATATTTTTATTTCTATCTTTAAGTTGGGAGCAGAGGTAAATAAAGTCATTGTGAAAGCAGAGATGATTCAATTATGAATCACAAATGGAATAACTCAGACAAGCAGGACAATGTGCTTTTGACTCTAAACAGATCTCACAATTTTGCCTTGTTCCTGTCCCTAAGTGGACTATTTCATGTAGCTGCCAGAACATTGTGAGCCAATGTGGAGAAAACAACACAAAACAGTCTTTTTTTTTTTTTTTTTTGTAGAATTCATTTAGTGCCTAGGAAGAATATTCTTTTGGTCGTACTGTTATGACTTATCAGTGAGTCAATACATGGCTGTATTCAATAAGTTTAATGAGTTTTGCTCCCATACTCCAGCTATTGAACATCCTGTACAGTTTTAGGAGCAGCATAAACTGTTCTGCAAAAATGATATAGTGGTCTCAAAGTACACAGAAAATCATCAGCTTTTCTTATTCACTGTGTTGTTTTCACATCATCCTCCTGATTCCTTCCTTGGTTCTGCCATCTTTATGTCCAAACACATCTTCCTGTCCTTGTTATCTTATTAAAAATCCAAGTAAACCCAGTTAAGGGCTTATATATCAGAGAAATAGGCCATGTACCTGTTATGGGTTCCTTGGAGAAAGGAGCATAGCCCTGTTTCCTTTGCTGCTTAGTGAACTACATTGATAACAAAGAAGATATTGGAAATTAGCTAATATTTATCAAATCAGCATCCATATATAGTCACATAGTGGTGCCCAGTATTCATATTTTTAGCATTATTTCTATTAAATATACACATACAATAAATTGTCAACTGTGACATAATCCCCAGCTATACTGGAAAACCCTATTATTATATAGTAGCAACCTATTATCTTGTACAGTATTGTGCTCGCCAAGTGTTTAAAGATGTATCTAATAGTGTCGGGTGAGCCCTGCAAGAGTCATCTCATGAATATTCACTAGATTTTCCACAAGTTCCAGTTCAGAACAAGTTTGAAGTGTCTTTACAGCATCATAATGTTGTGGACCTCTGTGGTCCAGTATATGTCATATGTCAATGGAGTAACCAAAACAGGCTCTTCATCCGACTATACGTAACTATGGACTAGATATTGGAATTAGTTGTTTTTCTTTATAAGACATTTTCAGATCCCCCAAATCCTCTCTCTTCTAAACCTTGCACATAACAATCTATCATAGCAAAATAATTTCCCAATGATTTTGCCTCCAGCTCTGAGTGTGTTCTTCCCATCTCTGCTGGTGATTATCACTGTCTGAACAGGAAGAGGGACAGAACACTATTTTAGGATATTGGCAGTTCACTAAATTCTCAGACCATGTTCACATAAATACATCTGGAAGCATGGCTCCTATGCATCACAGCAATAACTTTCAATTTACACAACTGACAAGTTTACAGTAAACGTAAATGAGAAACAGGATTCCTTCCTTCAGGACAAAAAAATGTCTTGAGGCTAAGTAAGGACAAATGATATCAAACATATGACAAAATGTAGACAATGGAGTAATGTATCAATACAACACCAGACTTTTCACAAATATGCTCAAAGCATACTAGCCAAGTGAGTGGTAACACTGTGGTTTCTCCGGGGGTAGGGTCTATATGATGTATGTTATGCAGTGTCACCGCCCACTTGGCTAGTATACCCTAATTTGCATAATCAATAAAAGGGTTCATATCTTTGGAATGACTGAATGGATTTGGATAGTCACAACAACAAAATGTTCTGTGTGCTAGATGATGTATGCCAATGAGCTCTTCATACCTGATGGCAAGTCCTTTTTAAGGCCCTTCTCCCTTGTAAATAGGACTACTATCCGGGATAGCTACTTTTTTAATATGAATGGGGGAATTAGAAAAAAAAAAAAAATAAATAACCCATTCTCCCCTGTCCACATGTCTCCCACCGCAATCCAAGTCCTGCTTCTCTGGTGTTTTCTTCCAGCAGAAGTCCCCATCACATGTGACCGCTGAGACCAATCAGCAGCCTTAGTGGCCTCAGGAAAGGGGCAGGGGATGTCACAGGTAGGACCACTGAGGCCTGTGGTTGGCTGAAGCAGTCACATAGAACAATAGCCTGAGGACCTGAATACAGACCAATGCGGCTACTGGAAACAGAGGCCCGCAGAAATAAGAGTACTTGTTATTCTTTAAAGCTCCACTAGTAGCAGTATTAGGGTCCATTCACACGCAGTAACATGCCGCGTGATGTGGCACGTATACAGCGTGTGAGACTTTGCGCGCCGTACTCCGTACTCCGTGTGAATGGACCCTTAAATGATAAAATCAAATCAAAATGACAGCCGTTTTAAGCTACAATTAAAATCTTTATACTGAGTATGTATATATTAAACAAGATAATGTAATAGGTGTCAAAAAATAGAATGTGCAAGTAAATGATTATAAAGTTGCTACATTTTGTCAGTTTTTAATGATTTACTGTATATTGGTCACTTTTTACATTGCAATTTGCATTTTAAAAAGTATGGGAAGGGTCTTCAAAAAAAATAATAAACATATTTGTAGAATGTTACCACAATAAATCTCAGGGACACCAGGATATTCCAATAGACATAATAAACCAAATGATTACTTCCATTTCGTTGTTTTAAGTAGTCGCACCCTGCTGCTGCATGGAGCCATATTAAATGTAATACACACAGGGGCGTAACTACCGTGGTAGCAGCTGCCACAGGGCCCGGGACATTAGGGGCCCGGCGACAGCTGCTACCCCTGCGGCGAAGGTTGGTCGGTCAAGGTCTTTAGTGTCAGTCAGGAAGGGGGGGGCCCCATGTCAAAAGTTCGCCACGGGGCCCCGCCATTCCTAGTTACGCCACTGAGTACACACTTGTCAATTTCAATACGATCAGTCAAGCGTGCCCTTAGGACACTAAGCACTTCCCTAGTTAAAATGCTTTCATTTTCAGTGTTCTTCCCTTTCATCTGCTAATACTATATTAGGCTGCCTTCACACGGAGTAACTGCGGGCTGAATTTGAGCTTCTTTTTACAGGCGTAGAACTCCGAGGGTCACGTTAACGTTGCATTCACGCGGCGTTTTTTTACTATGAGCGCATACGCTGCGTTTTTTGCTCGCGTACACACTCTGCGTTTTTTAACGGAGCGGGTACGCGAGCAAAAAACGCAGCGCATGAGCTCATAGTAAAAAAAACGCTGCGTGAATGCAATGTTAGCGCGACCCTCGGAGTTCTACGCCTGTAAAAAGAAGCTCAAATTGAGCCTGCCGTTACTCCGTGTGAAGGCAGTCTTATGTAAACTGTTATCTTAGACTTATGTTTTAATATTTCTCGGCTGTCTTTTAAACACGAAGCAGTCACAAAACACAAGAATAGATAAGAGGAGGAATTTTTGTCATTTTTCTTGGAATAAATTTACATTTCACAAATGTCTATAAACAATGTTGTTCATTGATTAAAAAATATATATCAGGGCATAAATTTCTCAAAATGGCCACTCCCTTTAAAGAGGACCTTTTACCACCTCCACCAGCACCAACTTATATTGTTTAATAGGTATCACTTTGCTGATTCCCATGCAGTTGGAATGTTTTTCTAAAGCCCCCATTGTGCTGTGCAATCAGTATGGTTTTCAGCACTTAAAATTGCATTTACAGTAGACTATCTACTGTCAGCAGGGCAGCCCCACACTGTCTACTCCCGCCCACTTGACAACAAAGAGCTTATGAGAACATTGGATGCTCAAATTAACATCACAAATTGTTCAGGAATGGTGAGGGCTACAGAAAAAAGTCCAACTGTGCCCGTATGAGCACAGCAGTGCCTATCAAAAAATACTAATTCAAAAAATTGGAGTGGGTGGTGGAGGTGAAAGGTCCTCTGAAGGTTAATCAACCATTGTAGTCTTACTGAAGTGATAACACAGGGAAGTAATGCATAGCCCTAAGCTTTAAAAGGGTTACCCACAAAAAGGATAGGTAATACATACCTGTATCTGATTTCTGGGAGTCTCACTACTGGGACTCATGGAGACCATGAGAAAGGGATTGCCATAGTCCGCTCTGTGAATAGAGCTGTACTGCGCATGTATGACCATCAGTTCCATTACCTCTATGGGACATTGAGAATGGAGCCACTAATTCTATTGGTGTCACAGAAGTTAATGGAGCTGTGGTCTTGTCTGAGTTCTTGCATTGTTCAGGTGAGTGATGAATGAATACCAAGCAGAGTACTGTACATTCTGTATAGCTGTGATTATTACTGTAGCTCAGCCACATTCACTTGAGTGGGACTGAGCTGCTGCTATACTATGAGACCAATGAACATGATGTTATCAGCACAGGGAAGAGACTGCAGCATTCTTCACCATCATTACCTCTACAATTGACCTGTGAGGGTCTCAGGTGTTAGAACCCCACAAATCACATATGGATGACCTATGCTAATAACAGGTAAAGTCCTGGAAAATGTCTTTAAAATTGTGTTCTTATGAGCTTCAGGTAGCATTACAATTAACAGGAATTATTATATATAAGGTAATTGTATGATGGAATACAACATTGTGCAAGTGGTAGAGAGGGTTTACGTTGTACATATGGTTTACTTGTTCCTCTTTTAACCTTCTGTTTACCGACAAACCATCAATTACATAGGGTTGGATATATTAAGTATATTGGCTAAATCATGATGTACACGTTAAGGTCCAAAGAATATACAAGGAAACCTCTTTGAGGTGACCAAAATCCATCACTGCATATGTGGTCTGGGTATAAGGTTGGTCTTCCCAAAGAGGTGATCTTTTGAATAGACTTACTGTAAGATTAAAAATAAAATAAGTTATAATACAACCTCATATTGGAGATTTTGCGACCAAAGTCTGATGAAAGTTCACATGTAACAAATGCAGATTTTGATGCAGATATTTATGACAAAATCTACAACAAATCATTGGAATAAAATCTGAATCTATTCTTAAATAGTTTGGTGTGACGTTAACCTGTCTCCGCAGCCCACTGACAGAAGTCTTATTTTAATCATTGTTACTGTCTTTTTCATACAAATAAGCCTTTTCCTTTCTCACATCTGAAGGTTATTTGAAAAACAAACTTGTTATCTTTGTACGGTGAATAAACAAACAGAATCCAAAGAATCTGTGGTGACAGCTACATGTTAGAGGCGAACATTAATGCCTGATTAACCACCACGCTCCACCAGCAAACTAACATGCAAAATTATTATGCAATTTTATTCTCCATATATCTTGCATTAATTAGAAATGCATAAAAGGAGGAGAAATGAGCATACAAATCGTTCTGCAATGTCACAAGGTTACGAAAGAGGAACCGTCGCAGAATACTTAAGTAAGTAGCACAGAGACAATCACTAAATGAAACATTAAAATAGTTTGCCGCTAAAAAAGTAGCCCAAGCAGAGTGGGAATCCAAAGGAGAAGGTGCCAAATGTTGAAGATGGTTACAGTCAATATAATTTATGCTTAACATTCAGCCATTAGACATTTTTGTAAGGAATCTTTCATTATTTCAGTAAAAAAAAGTTTTTACAGTGTGAATGATCATCTTATGTATATGTGTACAAGAAATGATGATGATGATGATTAATAAAAAAAAAAAAATTAAAAAAAGGCGGGTGGCTGTGCAAGATAAAAATGATTGATTGATCCAAGGAAGGAGTGCATATCTATAGCATCAAGCTTATTCACCCAAGGATGGGGTTCATATCTATAAGATCAGTCTCATTAATCTACGTAAGGGGTAAAGGTCTGTGAGATCAGTCTTATTGTTCCAAAGAAGGAGTACATGTCTATAAGATCAGTCTTACTGACCCAAGGAATGGGTACATGTCTATGAGATCAGTCTTACTGACCCAAGGAATGGGTACGTGTCTATAAGATCAGTCTTACTGATCCAAGAAAGGAGTACATGTCTATGAGATTAGTCTTACTGACCCAAGGAATAGGTACATGTCTATGAGATCAGCTTTAGGGTGAGTTCACAGCCGCAAAATAGTGCCGCGTATACAATCCACGAACGGCCCGCAAAAGCTCACGCGGCATCTACGTGCCACATCACGCCGCACGTAACCCCGTGTGAACTCACCCTTACTGATCCAAGAAAGGAGTACATATCTGTAACATCAGTCTTAATGACTCCAGGAATGGGTACAAGTCTATGAGATCAATTTTACTGAACCAAGGAAAGGGTACATTTCTATGAGAGCAGTGTTATTGATCCAATAAAGGAGTACAGGTCTATAAAATCAGTCTTATTGATCCAAGGATGTGGTAAATACCTATGAGATCAGTCTTATTGATGTGAGGAAAGGGTACATTCTGCAAACATATTAAAGCCAATTTCACATGAATATAACCATGGTCCCGCTCGTCATAGAGACTTATGATGCTATTAGTTTAGGTCACTGTACATGAAGTCGCACTTGTGTCCATATTGCATTAATTTGCAACTGCCCCAGTAAGAATATTCTATCTGAATAATATGTGACCTGAGTTCATACCATAAATGTATTTAGCCTAATCGCAGTGCTATATGTCTAATTTATTCTAAGTCACCACCTTGCAAATTTTGCTGCAAATTTTTAAGCCAAAGTCTGGAGTGGCTTGAAAAATCCATGCCTGACTTTGGCTCAAAAAAACGAAACAAAATCTGCAACAAAAGACGCAATATTTCAGTAAGATGGGCATTGGCCTAGATCTTTCTTTCTTATACTTTCATGTATGGGATAGATTTCCCAAAACGTTCAGTAATTGCAGGATTTGAGAAGACCCTAATACAATATTTTTTTCCCATCATCTTTTCAAATATATATATGTAGAATGGAATAAGGAAATAAAATAAATCCACTGTGTTTCCGCCACCTTAGCCTTAAACTGTTAGAGAACATCTTTAAGACCGAGGCCCAGTAAATGAAAACACAACGTTTTGGCCGCAGAGGAAACGCCACAGCAAACAACGCTGCATTTTACAGTACCTGCAAAGTGGATGGGATTCTGGCTAATCCCAATCCATACATTGCAAAAATCTGTAACGGAAAAGCTGCGTTTTCAGAAATGCTTGTGACAGCAAAGCGTTTCTGCCGCAGCTTTTTTTTGCTACGTTTCGCTATGTGGGGCTTTGGACTAAATAAGAAATTAGGTTAAAAAAACAAACCAAAAAACAACACATTGTTGATTTCTTTTGGCAAAGACGGTTCTTTGTCTGACAGACACTATACAGGAGCACATATTCTGTGCCATAATCCTGTTACAGAAAATCACCTGTTTAGCTGTCAAAGCACTGAGAGGGGTCAATATACTTCTGCTGTACAGGGCCTGGGTAAAATTAGGATCTATAAAGATTTAATGTTGTGGAAGCTTGAGGAAGCCAACACTTTAAAATAAAAGTATAAGAAAGGCAGGCCTTGTTCCACAGGAAACAGCCGCGTGCTGCAAACCTCATTACAAAACCAGCCTGGGTTCACTCTGTGGGGTTTTTTTAAAGGTTAATAATAAAATGTTTAGAGCAAATATTATACAGGTTATGAAACCCAGATATATTATGTCATACAAAACATACTAGGAAATTGCTTTAACTTTATGCCTCGGTGCAAAAAAATTGATAATATTCCTAGAAATATGTAAATTGTCATTTATGCTCCATCCTGTTCAGCAAGAAAAGGGGATTGTGAATATTCAAGTTAAGAATTTTGGTCGTTGAGGGTTTCCTATGCTACCTAAAGCATTTATCCAAGGGTGGGGTCATATCCATGTCAGAGACTCCATTGCAGTGTCCATCTAAAATCATTGGACAAAAAAGTTATGCAAGCACAGTGCTTTCAGTTAAATATAGTCTGTCCGTTGTTCTGGTCCTATCATGGATGTCACAACCTGCAAAGCAGATGGGAACAGACTCGAGTATATTTTAATACTTCCAATTATTCCTAATCACTTGTACATTAACCCTTAAGTACTATCATGGTGTCTATCAGAATGATGTGTGTATGATAGTGGTGTTTGATAGACACCATGATAGTACTTAAGGGTTAATATTATCATATGAGGATATTGTACCAGACGCTATAGTAGCCAGCTACCACATATCCTCTTATAGAAACACTTCCACCTTATTTATGCAACGTCCATTACAGGGCCATTTTGAGAATGATTACAATGTGTTTATTTACAAGGTTAGATTTTTGGATGGCCTGTTTCTAATGGCAGTCAAAAAATTGCCACGCTCTATCTTTGTCCGTGAAAAGAACCATTGACATACATGGTTTGTATAATGGGCATGTGACGGTTGTTTCAAACACAGCCGGCGCATTAACATTATTCACTGTCATGTGAATAAGTCCCTTCCGTGGGCCAACATGGTCGTTTTCATGGCACTGACGTATGAACAAGGCCTTACCATATATTCAAGCGACTATGTCCATCTCTCAGGTGTGAAATTGGTCTGTTTTTAATGGCTGCTTTGCATACATTTTGCATCTACTCCCTGGCAGTTTGCCTGTTTTCTTACAGAATAGTGTCAACCATTACATGGACCATTAAACTTATAAATGGATAAGAATAGGACATGTTGTATAAAATAATATAACAGATACAAGGAATTGTTCAATAAATACATGGATCCATTAAAAAAATGGATGTGTACATTGCGCCATAAACTTGTATGGGTCAGTGTTCTATCCATAAAAAAAAAACACAGCCAGGGCAGTGACAATAAAAACAGACTCGTGCATAAGCCCTTGGAGAAGGAATAGTGTCTATTTTAAGAGGCCATGAACAGACCCGAGCTCTGAGTGATATCTTCAGTAACATCTTAATCTTCTGAATATCTGATAGTAATATAGATATCATTTGATGCCCCTCAAAAGAGAAATAAATATCATGAAGGAACTCAAACAGTTAAACCAGTAAGATTTTACATATGACTTTTATGTAACAAATGTATTCTAAATTTATATAACCCAGCACAGCAAAAATACCTGCAGAGGGACACACAAATCTCTCCCTTAGTCCTGCTGCCAGATGTTATAATTTTACATTTGTAATATAATTGTAATTTTTTTCAGTATAAATAACACATTTCTGTATTATGGAGAGAAAACCAGTAACATTTATATCAGACTAATATAGGTGTAAACCAGTCGAAAAAGACATCTGAACTTGCTGCATGTCAATGAATTTATATGGCGCGGCTATTGTGCCACAGGGGGCCATACTTGAGAAAAGGGACATAATGCTCTCCAGCCCAAACCATTCCCCTTCTTTCTCTACTTTAGGTTTATTGTCTATGTCACATTCTCACTTTCTTTAGTCATATGCATTTAAGCAGAAAAAGCTGAGAAATGATTTAGAAGAGGCTGGAAAACTTCAAAAGCAGTCCCCAACTCAAGTGCAGTGTCAATGCACATTCATTAAAGGGCCGGAGCAGGGCAGACTGACCTCACGTCACCCACAATTCCCATGGAAAACATTCCTGAAGAGCACATTTAGCACTGCTCCTGGAATCTGCGCACATTGTCAGCCTGTGTATACAGCGCACACTACCTTGGGGTGAGTTTAAAGGTTACACTATGAGCTGCAATAAAACATTGTCCTGGGCTTAACAGTGCAAAGGCGCTTAAGAGAATCGCTCCAATAGCGCAGATTTCTTCTGAGGTCATTGAATTTTCTGTCATGCCCCATTTACTTCCATACTAGGAAAATGGAGAAATCTATTTATATGAGGCATGCAAGGGGAAGGATGTTTGATTTAATAAAGTATACAACAGATGTTAAATGGGCTTTAATTCTTCTTGCAAATGCCAAAATATTATACTATACTATAGGGAAATGCATAGAATATGTATGTAAATCTCCCAGCACAGAAGACATTTTTAATGAATACTCAGGTAACACTCCTCTATCACCAGATGTGTGCACTACAACAATACAGGCCTCATAGCTTTACAAACACTATATAGTGATCTTATGTCCTGAAATAGGTCTATCAACTATCACCTGGCGCTATACAGGATACCTAGGTCACCTACCATGTCTATTCTAGAATATATGTGTTTCCTATTAAATAAGAAATAGATCAATGTATAAGATTGGGATCTTTTTTCTCCATAAGTGTACTATTAAATAATAATAATGGAACATTTTTTACTAATAATGTTCCTCTGTTATTCGCCTTGGAAATAAATCAATAAATGGAGAATGGGCCGTCACTATGTCAATGAGACATATCCTATACACTCTCACAATGTCCATTACTGCTATAGTCTTAGTATGTGTAGTGACACACTATATTAACAAAAAGAATGGCAATGTCCAGTTGTCAATTTATTTACACACTTACAGGAGGAATACAAGAGGAATGATACAATGCAAAGTACTAATAACAAACACCCAGCGTTATTATATTCTAGGTAATACAAGTATCTATGCAACAAGCATGGCAAAAGAGCTGACCTGTCCTCTTTCCAATAGAACCATATGTATTCTAGACAATTTGACCATTAAAATCTATGAGGATTAAATGACTCACAGACTTAGCAGTAGTTTTTACATATGGAACCATTATCAGATAATTGAGACCAATAGGGGCATAGCTGCGGGGGCAAACCATGGAATTTGCACCAAGTGCTGAATATCAGGAGGTGCCAACAAGACACTTTCATGTATTTAGATAGAGTAAGGGCAGTGAACTTAATCATTTCCCTGGTGAAGGAAAACCTAGCTACAGCTCTGGACACCGATATAATAAGTATATAAAGTTCAGCTTTAAATTTTACAATTTCAGAAATGGAATTAGAATACAAGGTGACTTACATGAAGATATCATTACAATGAAGGCTTACAGTACTATCAATGTACAATGTAGTTAGCTGTGGAATCCCACTTGGACACTTAACACCAAAGAACATGTCACCAAAAACTCATTTTGTAATGGGGTTAAGTCCTTTCAGTAGAAATATCTGCTACTGCACAATTGTGTTAAAGCTAGATCTATGCCAATCTGTTTGCTGCTTTCTAACTCCAGTACAGCTCATTAATCTTCTGTAAAACAAGTGTATCAGTATAGCATCTGAAGATAACAAGTATTTGGAGGGCACATGCTATATAATGGGGACCTAGGTCAAATTTAAATAGGTCCATTTAACAAAAGACACATTTTTGACTTGATTTTAGAACTGTATTCATTAAGTACATGGATATGAGGATATGGACTACATCCTATGAACCCTCATAAAATATTGTGCATATATAATTAACAGTTAATATGCTTAACTCAAGGAACACTCTTACAAAAATATACTGTATTCAGGAAAACGGCAGATGTTCCATTGCGTAATGATTTCCTTGTACTGGAAGGAAGCAATAAAATCCATTGCAAATTACAATTAAACAGGTGACAATTCACACCTGCGTCATGTGAATGGTTTTAACTGTTTTGTTACTGCATTGCTTCCCTCTTATATTTTTGATATCTGAAGGAATATGTCAGTATTAGTGGGATGACGAAGATGTACATTATGAGAACAAGTCATTCAGAAACTCCAAAATCAGACTTAACACGTCAGCAAGAAATTCTGTACTCCACTATTTAGGGTTCTACGATACCAAAACTCCTTGCATCGATTTGGCAAAGGTAGGAATATACACTAACTGGGAACCTGATATTACATTGACAATGGAAGCTATGCACAGATTACATATTGACTAATATCATGCAAACCTTAGAGGAATGTGTTGCGTTCCAGCATGTGTTATCATAAGACAAGCTGGAATGCTTCCTGAACAGTAAGCTGTGTTGTGTGTATGCCATATTCGCTAACATGTTATTTCATTTTTTACCTTAGATGCTGACAGTCTTGACAGCTTTAATATAAGATGAGTAGCTAAGCAGTCTGCATGTCTAATATTTTGTCTGATAACCTAAAGGTTGATAAATACTGTAGAACAGCATAGCGTTACCATACAGATGTATTCTCCTTAAGAATGCAACATATTTATGGACAGAACTTTCATAAATGGTTTGCAGAGTCAACTACAAAGAAGTGGTCCTGTAGCAAAGACCAAATTATACCCCAGCATGATCCCATGTTGGAACCCATAACAGAAGAGCCTGGTATTTATTTTCCTCCTAATACCTATGACCCTTGGGCTAATCGTTTTTCCTTTGCTTTGCTTTTCTAACATGCAATTTCATCTGGAGAGGAGACAACACTCAGTTTTTTGGCAAGAAGATAAATCCAACAAGGGATGAGTCCTCTGTCTCCAAATCACTTGAATAGCAACCACATGGTGGGACCTTTATGATATGTACACCCATGAGAAATGACAACTCAGTTGTTTTGAGCAGCAGGTAGTGATGCAACAACCATGGCATGATGGTTGTAGATGGTGGTTTGACCTGGTGGATATACCGTCACAATACTATGTTCTGCAATGGGATTCAGAATCCTTTCAAGCATACCACCACTGTCATTTTACATATAGGTATTATAGGGACAGCAAGTCTACAGAGGGAAAATTCTGTGGACTTTCTGTGAAAAGCACTGTGGAAAAAAAAATGCAATGCATTTCTGACGTGGTCTTTTCTGCAGCGCTTTTCGGCTGTGGCCTGCAACATGGGGCCGTAGCATTAAAGCGGAATTTGTAACATTCACTGAACTTTGGATGTTTACTTACTGTAGCAAAGCAACTCAACGTCAAACTGTTCACGTATACGTTTAGATAATTGATTTTAAAGTTTTGGTGTTGTCTTTTTCTATATAACATAATAAAGACTTTGTACAACATTAAAAGTAGCACTTAAAGGGGATGTCTGGGGTTAAGGATTTTATGGCCTATCATCAGAATAGGCCCTGTATAGCGGACGGATGCCTTCACTCCAGCTCAGCGCCAACTGACTTCAATGGTAGACAAGGCACCCAGCCACTCTGCAAGATACAGAGATTTTTGCCAAGCTGATGTGATGCAAATACATCGAAACATCTGTCCTTGGCTGAGAGACTGTATCTGGTAAAATCCCAACATCATTGCAAACAAAGGCCTCTGAGATGGTCGGCATGATGTTAAAGAGAGCGCCCTCTATTGGATGTCTTGACTGAGACTCTGTCTTCCTAATTACATCATGGAAGACAGACTTGCACATTCTCAGTGAGCGTCCTCTATTGGTGTGCATTCTTGAGGCACGGACATCCTAATTACATCATGGAAGTCAGATTTGCATATTCTTCCATGTTCCTTTGCACAGTGGAGCGCTCATGGCTTAATAAGACTCCACACACCTAAATGGTGGTTCTCTCCCTATGGAGTGACAATATCCCCTTAACCCTAAGGTAAATGCTGGCAAGTTAGTGTCACTGTAGCAGGAAACCAATGAGTTTGAATCCTGTGTATGAAAGTGATGAATCATATCATCAGACTGTAAGGAAGGAAGGATTAAAGAGCATAAAGGAACAATAAACAATATAACACATGACACATACTTGGATGTAAATGTGCTTATCACAGGGAAAAGTGCCTGTTAATTTAATGCAATCAAATCCTTCCTGAAATAGGAGCGGGACGTCTGTACCAAATTACAAATAATTAGCAGTCCTTTCAGCTCACAATGATTCTCTGCAAGGCCTGATGATATGGAATTATTTTCTGCTCCACGGCATAAGAAACTGTTTCAACAATTCCAGGTAGCAACATAAGATCATCTGTGCGTTACCTAGCTGCAATACAAGTATAGTGACAATTCACATGCTGCATATATAATGCCATCTTTGGGATTTTATATAAATTAAAAAACAAAGAAACAAGCCTTGTTGTAAGGTCTTGATACAAAATAGCATCATTTATCATTTACTATCTACTATCATTCTAAAGTAATCCAATAACTTGTGACATTCTCCGCTTTCCATTTAAAAATCTGCAATATTGTGAATTTACTATTGAGGGAGATTTATCAATAATGTCATAGAATACATTTTCTAAGAAATGGTGCAAATTGTTTCAAATCTATGAAATTGGAACACAGGCACAATAAATTAGGTAGAACCTGCTAGACATATTAGGCTTGGTATATATGCAGGACTCACATCTGTCTCATGCTATCTCCATCAGGAGTCTGACATCAAGGATAGCCCTGTCTGCAATGTTACTGATCTCTGACATAAGCTGATCCATCATGAAGCCATGACACTGGTTTCAACAGACTCTAGACCAGTATTTATGACATGTCAATCATAAACCGGATTCATCACATATCAGTTATAAACACAGGCAAAGCCATCTCTTACCACGGAGAATCAAAGCCAGGACTGATCTGTTGTTAGGATCAGTGAAGGCGACTGAACCTGAACTAAACTGATAATATGACAGGTGCCTATATAATATGTCAATGCTGCAAGGATGTCCTAAACAGATAGTGTTCAGGCTCACACATCAATCACAGCCCTGAATACTCTGAAAAGAAAGGAAATGCTATAAAGAGATTAAAATACAAAATATAAAAGACAAAATGGACAACTACTTTACATCCACATCATTGTCTATATGCAGGAATATACAGGAAGATACATTCCAGGTAAACTGCTCTTTGTAAGCTTTTTTATTATTATACATTGTTGCTTTAATCACGGCCACCATTACGAGGATACATGTTTAACATTCAGTACCATGTCAATAAAAGCACTTAGACATGTATTTGAAATAAAAAATAATAAAACATAAATATTATATGAAACATTTTGGATAAGTTTGGAAAAAATAAGCAAAGTGTTTCTTGAAGTTTTATACACCATTATGTCTGAATTTAATTGACTTTATGGAGCAAGAGCAATTCATGTGGTAAATACTGCCATCAAGTGGCAAGTTGGGAAATTTCAAGTTACTGTCAGAAGTGAAAGCCACAACATATTGCATGTTAAAATAAAGGTTAATGTTTGTCACCATAGGAGATATGTTTATAGTTTTTACCGATAACTTATCCATTTTATCAAATGCTATTTTATAACAGAAAATTTTATAACAGAAAATTCATTCTCATACAAAAAGACCAAACTGAAATTCAACAGAATGATGATAAATCCATGGCCTGTATTGTTGAAAGTGATTACATGGTATCTGCAAAACACATGGTTGATGGAAATTACCTTAAATGTATCAGCTCTGGGCACCCTTATTTATGTAGAATCATACAATGTGCATAGACTTCACTTTCACAGAAAAAGGGTTAATATGGTTAACCTGCATTTTCAGAACTTGTTTACTCATATATCAAGAAATATAAAAAATGTTTACTATCCACTACGTAAAGTTCTGCTTGGCTAACTTCTTTAAAGGGATATTTTCATCTCAAGGATCCTATCTATAGTGGTAGCTTATGTATATTGAAAACTTTTCCTAAATATATTGCTTTAGCAATGCTGATATGTTTTCCTGCTATGTTACATTATTCCACCAATTGTTTACACCGTGTTTCCATGGCGCTAGACCTGTGTGGCAGGACAAATGACATCACTCACTGCTCTCACGTTTATCTACAGCTCTGCTGTATCAGTTTAGCTAATTCTATTTAGCTGATAAAGCCCTGTCTGTTATCTCTCTATGTAAACACACAGATAACACAGAGTTCCTTCTCTAGGAGCATGTGCATATTATCTGATATGCATTTATATTAGATTCCTAGTAATCATAAGTATTGTGATACTTCATAGTGTCCTGTTCAGCAAAGCTACTGAAATAGGGAGATTGGAAAACTCCTCTAAGGTTTCCAGGGTAGAAGTTATGGGAATACCAATGCTATATACCCAGGATGGAGTGGGGTCACCAAAAAAACACTCTATCTTGGGCACTAAACTGTAATTTTGCCCCAAGTGAAAGGAAGCCTAGCTAGGTCCTACCACTCACCACATCCCCTTTTAGGAAAGAGGTGAAGGAGGTGCAAGATATTAAAGATTGCACTAAAGATTGTGACTTTTCATGCCTTGTACACTACAAAACTGGCATATAAGAAATAATAAATCAGCCCAATGTACACATATATATGAACAGTGGTAGGAGCAACAGATTTTTCAATATGATCTAATGTACATGGCCATACTAAAGTACTGTACAACTGTGCCTTGTTACAGCAGAATCTGTATATCAAACCTAGAAACATAATTCATGCAGGAGAAAACCTGGTGCTACATGCGGGCACTATACATGGCCACACAGAGTGCATACAGCTACACAGTACAGAACTTTAGGAACTGTGCCGTGTATATGTTGCACAAGTGTGAATAATAGAGCTGCTTGCTCACTGAATAAACCCCCTCGATATAGATATAACGGTTATATTTTTTAACTCGCACTGCATTGTTAATAAATGTAATAACTAATTCAGACATCATAAGAAAGGCAGATCGTATTATAACCCACATGCTGGCTGGGTGAAATATTCAGCCCTGATATAGCAGTAATATATGCCATAGCTCTTAGTCTGCACTTGATAGCATACAGGAATTTGTAGACTGTGTAATCCCATAAAGAAATCAAATGGAGGACAGAGTTAATGGCATAAAAATCTACAATAAAAATTTAAAAATTTTTAACAGATACAGACTCAGCGCCATGATTGGTAGCAGAGAGGACAATGGAAAGGTAATTCCATCTAGTGCTATATGGGCACAACTAAATCAAGCAGTGTTATACTCTGAAGCACGCAGTCATATGGTACAGTAAGTGTCATTCTCGCTCTCTCCATAGGTCTGAGATAACATTGGCCATGTAAGATCTGGCATTTTTATAATCTATTTTTACCACCTTTTCCTTTTTTCACTTATTTAAATATTAGTACTAGAGGTAGTCAATCTCCCAACCTGCTTCATTTTGTTTCATTTGAGGTAGCATGGGTCAAACAAGTTCGACTAAAACCAGAAGTAAAATTATTATAGTCTGGGAATATGATAGGTGGAGAGCCAGGAGCTGTAAAAAAAATAATAAAACATTTATACTTATCTTCTCTCATCTTTTTTGGGCCTCCTCGCGGCATCCAGTGGTCTCTTTCAGTTTTCTTGAGGACGCCATGTGCCCAGGGTCACTTTTGAGGCCTGTAATTGGACCTCAGTGGTTACATAGGCACGCGGATTATCATCATGCTTGGCATGCCCATGTGACCACTGTTTCCCAATCACAGGTGACCCAGGTGCATGACGTCACCAGGAGAGCTCTGGATGCCACAAGGAGGCAGCACTCCAAATATCTAATGATTAGTGTTTCTCTATTCCGTATATATCTATGTATGTGTAAAATTGTGTAAAATGTATATATAAATGTATGTATGTAGATAAATAGAAAGACACAGATATCCATCTATATATATCCATATATATATATATATATATATATATATATATATATATATATATATATACTGTATGTAGCCATGTAGTCAATGGTGGAGCTTTCCTTTAAAAACAAATAGAAATCGGTTCAGCTTCTGCATCTGTTTTTGATGTTTCCCTTAATTATAAATTCTCTTTTCATTTTTAGAAGTAATGTGATTTATCTGCTATAATAAATGCCAAGAATAAGTAAACACTCTATATTGTAATGCTGAGTAAATTGATGGCAACTGTATTAGAGACTATGGCCATTACTCGTGTTGGACAGCAAGATTTAGAGGATGAAGCATGTGAGATGATGTAATACCACAGGAAAAAGAAATAACGGCTAAATACTGAGGGATTATTTTCGCAGACATAGAGATCACGCAGAAATATATCTGGCGATGCTAAACCTACCTGGCTGTGCATGTAACTCAGGCAGATATATGGATACTACCTGAAAGCCGAATTCCCTGAATGCTAAAATCCAATTTTTTTTTACGACTTATATTTATGTGACACTGCTAAAGCCATGGTAATTGGCTGTTTACTTTGCCTAGCAAGATATATTAAGATTTTTTTATGTAATTCTCTGTGTTTAGTTGAGCTCCTTGCACAACCCCCATTTTAGTCATGTACTTTTTTCTAATTTTAATTGTTGACACAGTCAAAAGATTTACAGGCAATTCCCAACTTGGCAAATTGCTGGCGAGGAGGAATAACTGTTCTTAAGTCTCGATCTCTGGGAAAAGAGTGAACAGTGAGCACCCTATTCCAAAACTCCTATAGAGGTAATTGAAAGCTAAGTAAAAAGCATAGCAGATTTTGCTACACTGTTTTCAGAGCTGTAAAGCTATGGAAACAGTGTAGCTCAGCTATGTTAGGCTGCTTCCGTAGTTCCCATTTACCTCTATGGGAATTAAGGAAACAGTGTAGCTCAGCTATGCTAGTCTGTTTCCATATCTCCCATTTACCTCCATGGGAATTATGGGACAGTGTAGAGGAGCCCTGCTCAGCCTTTCCAATAACTCCAGCGCTAGTGTCTGGTATTTCCCATCTCGGAAGCAATTTGTTGAGATGGCAAATAATCCTTTAGTCTGGATTTACTGCTGATATGTGAATTGTTTGTATATGTTGATGATAGATGTACATAGAAATTAAAGTGTATCCTAGGGTTGAGCGATCGGGATCAGAAAAGATTGGATCCCGACAGGTGATCGAGTAAATTTCACGATTGTGATCGGGTTCCAATCTCACCTAAAAAAGATCAGGAACGGAATTCTGATCCCAATCATTCAACTTACCTGCACAGATCCACTGCCGCTACCCGTTCTTCTCATTCCTGTTCTCTCTCATTTACACGCCTTCAGAGCGCCCTGCACGCCCCCGCCTCCCTACACTAGTGTTAAAGATGCTGGGAGAAGGCGGGCTTGTGGCTCAAGAGAGTGTGGGTGGGTACTGGGAGGGGAGATGTGAGTAATGCACTCACGTCTCCCTGCCCACACTCTCCTAAGCCACAATAAGCCCCGCCTACTCCCATCATCTCTAACACTAGCTTAGGGAGGTGGGGGTGAGCACGGCACTCTGAAGGCATGTCAATGAGAGAGGATTGGACCGAGAAGAACGGGGAGAGGCAGCGGACCTGTGCAGGTAAGTAGACACCAGGGGGGTTAAGTAGCCGGGGGATTTTTTTTTAATCACTACACAGCGTGGAGTCCAAAAATTGAAACAATGATTGGACTCCATGCTGTTAAGTGAATAGGATCGTTTTTAAAATCCGATCTTCGATAATTTAAAAAAATCCCATTGACTTGTATTAGGATCGGAATTGGGATCGGGTTCAGATGTTAAATGATCGGAAATCGGATTTTAAAAACAATCCTGAAATTTCAAGATCGGTTCAACCCTAGTGTATCCCTATTTAAAGTATAAGGTAAAGTACAGTATGGTAAAGTACATGTAAAATACATGACTCCATTCAGCAAAGCTGTAGAGAAAATGTAAATAAAGTTGCTTTTTTTTTTTGTTTGTTTGTTTTTTTTATAAAACTTTCCTTCTAAATCCTAGTTTTATTTCCGTAATAGGATTATATTACAGGACTATGATTCAGAACACCAAAGATTCCTTACTCCTAGTCTGAGATTATCCACACAGCTAGAAACTTTTATTTTTCATTCCTCATTTATTGTATAAAATGTATTTTCAGCCATATATATATATATATATATATATATATATATATATATATATATACCCACAAGTGCAAATGTCTTGTTCCCTTTTTATAATCTGACCCTACCATAGATATTGCTAACCCAATATAATAATACTACAGTGCTAGGTACAACAACTGACAGAAAAGTTAGATGGCGAATATGGTAATCTTTGGCAACACAATTCTCTAATATTTGATGAAACTAGAAAATACATTGTTAGGCAACATTACATATCTTGCTTCTGACAAGCCACCAAGTGGTCTCAGGCATGGGGTAAAAAAGGAGTCTAAAGATGGGACATTCGGAGGAAATTTCTTTAATAGATGTATCACTTACAGTAAATACTGTGAATTCTTGAGAAACTAATGACGCCCTCAGGAGATTGGGCTCAAGCAGTCGTAACTTAGAAGAAGACAAATAACATTCTGATTAAAGGAATCAGATGATGGACGATTTTCAGAAGACTCGATTTAAAGTAATATCATTGGGAAAATGGCTTATGTGTATACTGAAACTAAAACATGGCTATCAAATGACCAAGAAAAGCAAACTTTGCTAACAGTCTTACTTGGCAAAACAGTTCCTATAATTGGATGATGTCTTCACCTATTGCTGGCAGCAGTTAGCAGTGAATTGTGAAGATACCAGAAAAACTACCATTACCACAAGTATGACTATCTGGAGTTCTGGGAGGTAATGAGGGCTAGTACTCCACCAAACCTCAGTAAACCATCCCTTCTATCCGTACAACCACAAATCACGTAACTTTATTATAAAATCAGTTCTGTCCCGATCCCATCACGTCAATGTTGTCTCATTTCATACTATATAAGCATTAACAAAATGAAGCCGAGTCAGGAGACACGTAAAGGTTACAATCAACAAATGAAACGGTAGTATAATAAGAGGACAGGAAAGACCACATTAACCAATAAAATAGGACTTTTTCATGCATTCACTGATGGATGCAGCCAACTTTGACTAGAATCTTCTAGCCTCAAATACTATTTTGTTTTTTTATTTTACCTTTTAGGCTCATAATTCTATGCTGTTAGTTTATTAATATATCTTTATACTGGCTACAAGAACTCTATTACCTGTTTTGGTAACAAAGCAGATTTGTTGTAGAAATGACTTCTACTAAACATCAGTTCCATAGATTAGAATTGGTTGTACATGTGTCTGAATTCTGCAGATCCTATTCAATGATTGAAACAGAAATAGAATTTGCAGCAAATCTACCACATGTGAACAAATCATAAGGTTAGAGCTCCAATGTTTCTGCACAGCTGTAGAGCTTAAAGGGATTATCCATCTTCTACATATTTATAGTGTATCCCCACCTTCTTGTTTCAGCAGCTTTACCTGCTGTCTTCTCTTCTCACTTTCTGTATTCTCCCCCCAAGGAGGAGACACTATGAAATATCACAATACTTATTTTAATAACTAGAAATTTAATATAATTTCAGATCAGATAATATCCACATGCTTATAGAGAACTGACTCAGTGTTATCTATGTGTTTACATAGAGAGAGAACAGACATGACTTTATCAGCAAACTGCAATTAGCTGAACTGATTGTCCTGCCATCAGAGCTGTAGATAACAGTGAGAGCAGTGAGTGACATCACTTGTCCTTTTTTATGTAGATTGTGAGCCCCATATAGGGATCACAATGTACATTTTTCTCTATCAGTATGTCTTAGTATGGGAGGAAGGGAGTATGGGAGGAAATCCATGTAAACACAGGGAGAACATACAAACTCCTGGCATGATTCAAACCTAGAACTCCAGCACTGCCAGGCTGCAGTGCTAACCAGTGAGCCACCGTGTTCCCCCATCACTTGTCCTATCACACAGGTCTGGCGCCATGGAAATGGTGTGTAAACAATGGGAGGAATAAGTTCATATAGCAGGCAAACAAAGCAGCATTTCTAAAGCAATATATGTAGGAAAAGTCTTCAAATTACATAAGCTACTAGTATAGATAGGATTCTTGAGATGGGAATACCCTTTTAAGGTATGAAAGAAAAAAATCCTGGCACTTACTTCTGCTCTTTCAATCTTTATTGACTGTTCACATCTGAATCTATATATAGAAAACATGTTTTGGCCCAATCCGGTCCTTTCTCAACTGATGACAGTTGAGAAAGGCTTGTGACAAGCCAAAAAGCCTCCTATGCACGTAGGCAATCACTTTAAGGCTGTATTCACACAGAGTAACGCCAGGCGTTTTTTGTGTGCTTTTTGCACATAGCGCCGCGTTAACACCGCGTATACGCCGCGTTAACGCCGGTCGACGCCACCGCAAAATAGCGCGGCGTTAACGCCACGTATACACGGCGTTAACGCGGCGCTATGTGCAAAAACCACACAAAAAACGCCTGGTGTTACTCTGTGTGAATACAGCCTAAGATCAGCAAGGGTCTGACTTTTAGGAACGCTGCAGATTAGCTTTTTCCTTGAATGCCCAATTTGCACAGCCTTGATCATTCACCATATTCTTACTGCACCACTGTACCATAGCCTTTAATTGGACACCATCACAGTACCAATAATTTCTGTTAGTAAAAGTAGAGTGAGCAGCGCCCAGCATATAAACAATGCTAAAAACTGCGCACTTCAGGAAACAACTGATTTGCAGGGATTCCAACAGTTGAACCCCTGCCAAATTTAAAATTGAAAGTCTATCTTAAGGATAATCGATCGTTTAAAAAGATGGATAACCACTTTAATTTCATTTAAAGGATTCATGTAGAGGAAAGAGCCCACGGCTTTCATTAACACTGTGGTTACTATTAAATATGATACTTATAAAATTTAAAAACCTTCTATGTCTGCTTAGATATGGCATATTAAATGCCTCGCCAAATCTGGCAGTGCACTGAATTCAGTGCACTTTCAATTTTGCAAGTATTGGTTCCAGAGATATTGGGGCGTTTGTTTCGAATACTGATATCCAAGGGGCAAGCCTCACAGCTCAACATCTACAATGGGTGATGAAGAACATTGAAGGGGCAGGGGAATGTTCCTCACTGGCCCGCTGAGTTGTGAGGCTTGCCCCTCTGACAGTGCAGTAATATCGTTAGGCAAAACTTTTGCACCGATATCTCTGGAACCAAGGCAGAAGTAATATTTTCTCAGTACATTAAAACAAATCATCTATACCACAGTTATGGCCTCTATGTACTGTACAGTATACCACAGAACTGGGAAGTTAAGTATCAGAAAACTGTTTAAACTAAGTCTTGTCTGCCCAGGGGGGTTAGATAAACCCTGATCTTGGCTAAACTGAATGTGCTGTGAAGTTGAGTGTAACGATTTTGGCTTCATCAGAGAACTGTGCATGTGTCTGGAGTACCAGATATCAGTCCAATAAGAACATCAGCCACATCCGTTTTTTTTTTTTGTTTGTTTGTTTGTTTGTTTTGTTTTTTTTTAAAGAAATAAAAATAACAAAAACATCCCCAGGGTGGATAGATTTAACTTAAGTAAATTTGGGGGTTTAGTATCCCAAAACCAGTTGACAGGTTCCCTTTAAATGCATGTGCTAAATACCATAGAATGACAGAAACCACTCTATATTATTCTACAGTATTATTATTATTATTATTATTATTATTATTATTATTAATGTTTCAGGTTTTATATCTTTACCAATGAAATTATTGTTTGGGGATTTAACCTAGGATACACTTCATATAGATAAACCTGTGCAAGTTCATTCTTTACTTTCTATAATATCAGGAGAAAGAAAAACAGAAAGTGCTACCAGAATAAAGCCAGACTAAAATAATACTTTAAAGTGTGACTGATGTTTCTTTGTTTTATAAATGAATAGTTCAGGGAATATAAGAAACTTTGTAATACATCTTATCAAAGAAAAGTGCTTCTATCTCCTGCCTGGTAAACTGCTCATTTCACTGAGAGATCTGTCTTTACTGTGAAGACTGGTACAGCTCAGAGACAGACCACATTACATAAAGATCTATGGGGAGGTGATGGAGGAAGGAGTCCTGTGAGTTAGAAATAAGCACAGACACATGCTGCTGCAAGAATCAGTACAATTTCTTTCTTTTTGTAGGACCATTTTATTGTAGTTTTTAGCTGGTCTCAGCAGGAATGAGAGGTATAGAGGTGTAGAAAGTGCTAAGGGGATATCGTCACGCCATAAGGAGAGAACCACCATTTAGGTGTGTGCTAGTGAGAGATATTTTACTGTAATCTGCTCCAGGGTGCCTGTTTCTCTCTGCCACTCACTCCTCCACCTCCTCTTATGAATTGCAGTCTGTCTTCAGTGAAGACGGATCTCTCACCAGAATGAATTGAGCAGTTTGTCAGGCAGGAGATAAGCTAAAAACAGTAGATAAAATCACTTTCTTCTAATAAGATATATTAGAAAGTGTCTTATAGTCGCCTGAACTATTCAGTTACAAAAAAGTCAAATGACATATAGTCTTTAAGAATTGCAACTTGGATACACTAACCAGGTGCACAATCTGGATATTAGACCAAAGAAGAATTGGGGAAAAGGGAAAAAAACAGACCACTCTCTGAACCTTATGCGAAAATCACTTTCCAAAGTTCCACCGCTGTGCTGAAATACCGGATGCACGGACCACAGGCACCAATGGCTTGGAGCAAGTTACACACGAAGAAGGAAAAAAACGTCCAGCAGTCACCGTATTCAGTAAAACTTAACTTTTAATTTACAAAATCATAGGGGCATGATTTTTGCTTGTGACGCCCCAATTTTTATTGCATTATGATTTTGTAAATTAAAAGTTAAGTTTTACTGAATATGGTGATTGCTGTACGATTTTTTTTTCCTTCTTTATGCACAATCTGTATATACTGTATGCACTGCAGCCTTACAGGATGTTGCATGGACATCACATTGTAAATACATATAAGACTCTCGTCACTTTGACATTTGCTTTCCACTCTGTCCTGTTGTGGTTGTCAGTGCTTATAACTATTCTTGTTGTAAAAAAGTAGAACCCCAACCCCCTGTTATAAGTTGGAATAAAGTATACCTCTGTAGAATGAACTGAGACTCACTTAAGTCTACAACTATGATCCCCAAGATCTAATGTCTATTTGTCAATTTTGTGGGTTTTATTGTGCAAACAGGGATAATTTATAATATTTTTTAAATATAATCTTAATAAGTCTTTAACAAACATTTAAAAGCTCTTTGACTATCAAGCACATAAAGTCAGACAGTGCTGTAATCTATCTTCCAGCACGTATAGATCCATGACAGATACTGCAACTAGCATGTTACAAAGTATGCTCAGCAGGATTTTAAGGAATAACAAATTAGATTCATAATAAAGGAAGTGGAGACGCGAACAACATGTCACAACATATTCATGCCCCCTTTTCTATATTTCCACTGTTTGTACAGGTAATCCAGATACCATATCATATAGGGAATTCCAGCAATTCCTCACTCAGCTGCAAACATAAGTCTTCAAATAAATGGCTGCGATGACTGACAACTCCCATAATGGCAAACTCATTACAGCAATGTAGATGTACAGAGAAGAGAAGGCCACAAGGTGGAAACGCGGAAATTAAAGAATGAGCCAGTGATTTTGTTAGTGTTCTTCTTTCAGAAAGTATAATGTTCTTATAGAAAAAACTTCCAGATGATTTTGATCATTGATATGACAGATGAAAGAGCATTTGAGTTAATAAACTTTTGATAAAAGAGCAGGAACCAAGAAATTGAATATATATTCACATATGTAGAAAGCCACAATGGTCATTTACAAAGTGTTCATAGAACTGTGGCTGTTTCTAAGTCAGATCTGACGTATTTATTTGTACACCAAAATACTCTGGAATGCTACATGTTATATAGTCAATGTTATAGTATCCTCATAGGGAGATATTAGCATACCTAAAAAGAGAACAAAATATGCACTTTGTGTTACTTTTCTATTTCTTAAGCACATTAGAATGGTTGTTATTGTATTGATTATATATTTTGGTATAAGGTTTACCAATTGGTTCTGCCTGCTAAAAAAAAAAAACTAACAACGTGCCTCTAGTGCCAATTATTGGACAGTAGCAACTCTATAAATACATATAGGACTTCCAAAAATGTCATGAGCCGAAGCAGAAGATCTCTTCCAAAAGGAAAAGACAACCATCCTTATGCACCTATACGGAAAACGCCAACGTTTCCGCAAGTATCATTGACATGCTGTGATTTTCAAAACCATGTCGTTTCAGCTTTTCAATTGCAATTCAATTTTTTTCTGCAATGTGTGGATTGGATTAGCCAGAATCCTATCCAGTTTGCAGGTAAAATACAACATTTTTTGCCACTGCATTTTTTGATGCAACATTTCCGCCGTGACAAAAATGCTGCATGTTTGCAACATGGGACCCAGCTTAAAATAATGTTTGTAATTAGAGATGAGCGAACACTAAAATGTTCGAGGTTCGAAATTCGATTCGAACAGCCGCTCACTGTTCGAGTGTTCGAATGGGTTTCGAACCCCATTATAGTCTATGGGGAACATAAACTCGTTAAGGGGGAAACCCAAATTCGTGTCTGGAGGGTCACCAAGTCCACTATGACACCCCAGGAAATGATACCAACACCCTGGAATGACACTGGGACAGCAGGGGAAGCATGTCTGGGGGCATAAAAGTCACTTTATTTCATGGAAATCCCTGTCAGTTTGCGATTTTCGCAAGCTAACTTTTCCCCATAGAAATGCATTGGCCAGTGCTGATTGGCCAGAGTACGGAACTCGACCAATCAGCGCTGGCTCTGCTGGAGGAGGCGGAGTCTAAGATAGCTCCACACCAGTCTCCATTCAGGTCCGACCTTAGACTCCGCCTCCTCCGGCAGAGCCAGCGCTGATTGGCCGAAGGCTGGCCAATGCATTCCTATGCGAATGCAGACTTAGCAGTGCTGAGTCAGTTTTGCTCAACTACACATCTGATGCACACTCGGCACTGCTACATCAGATGTAGCAATCTGATGTAGCAGAGCCGAGGGTGCACTAGAACCCCTGTGCAAACTCAGTTCACGCTAATAGAATGCATTGGCCAGCGCTGATTGGCCAATGCATTCTATTAGCCCGATGAAGTAGAGCTGAATGTGTGTGCTAAGCACACTCATTCAGCACTGCTTCATCACGCCAATACAATGCATTAGCCAGTGCTGATTGGCCAGAGTACGGAATTCGGCCAATCAGCGCTGGCTCTGCTGGAGGAGGCGGAGTCTAAGGTCGGACCTGAATGGAGACTGGTGTGGAGCGATCTTAGACTCCGCCTCCTCCAGCAGAGCCAGCGCTGATTGGCCGAATTCCGTACTCTGGCCAATCAGCGCTGGCCAATGCATTCTATTAGCTTGATGAAGCAGAGTGTGCACAAGGGTTCAAGCGCACCCTCGGCTCTGATGTAGCAGAGCTGAGGCTGCACAAGGGTTCAAGCGCACCCTCGGCTCTGATGTAGGAGAGCCGAGGGTGCACTTGAACCCTTGTGCACCCTCAGCTCTGCTACATCAGAGCCGAGGGTGCGCTTGAACCCTTGTGCACACTCTGCTTCATCAAGCTAATAGAATGCATTGGCCAGCGCTGATTGACCAATGTATTCTATTAGCCTGATGAAGTAGAGCTGAATGTGTGTGCTAAGCACACACATTCAGCTCTACTTCATCGGGCTAATAGAATGCATTGGCCAGCGCTGATTGGCCAGAGTACGGAACTCGACCAATCAGCGCTGGCTCTGCTGGAGGAGGCGGAGTCTAAGATCGCTTCACACCAGTCTCCATTCAGGTCCGACATTAGACTCCGCCTCCTCCAGCAGAGCCAGCGCTGATTGGCCAGAGTACGGAATTCGGCCAATCAGCACTGGCTAATGCATTGTATTGGCGTGATGAAGCAGTGCTGAATGTGTGTGCTTAGCACACACATTCAGCTCTACTTCATCGGGCTAATAGAATGCATTGGCCAATCAGCGCTGGCCAATGCATTCTATTAGCGTGAACTGAGTTTGCACAGGGGTTCTAGTGCACCCTCGGCTCTGCTACATCAGATTGCTACATCTGATGTAGCAGTGCCGAGTGTGCATCAGATGTGTAGTTGAGCAAAACTGACTCAGCACTGCTAAGTCTGCATTCGCATAGGAATGCATTGGCCAGCCTTCGGCCAATCAGCGCTGGCTCTGCCGGAGGAGGCGGAGTCTAAGGTCGGATCTGAATGGAGACTGGTGTGGAGCGATCTTAGACTCCGCCTCCTCCAGCAGAGCCAGCGCTGATTGGTCGAGTTCCGTACTCTGGCCAATCAGCGCTGGCCAATGCATTCTATTAGCCCGATGAAGTAGAGCTGAATGTGTGTGCTTAGCACACACATTCAGCTCTACTTCATCAGGCTAATAGAATACATTGGCCAATCAGCGCTGGCCAATGCATTCTATTAGCTTGATGAAGCAGAGTGTGCACAAGGGTTCAAGCGCACCCTCGGCTCTGATGTAGCAGAGCTGAGGGTGCACAAGGGTTCAAGTGCACCCTCGGCTCTCCTACATCAGAGCCGAGGGTGCGCTTGAACCCTTGTGCAGCCTCGGCTCTGCTACATCAGAGCCGAGGGTGCGCTTGAACCCTTGTGCACACTCTGCTTCATCAAGCTAATAGAATGCATTGGCCAGCACTGATTGGCCAGAGTACGGAATTCGGCCAATCAGCGCTGGCCAATGCATCCCTATGGGAAAAAGGTTATCTCACAAAAATCACAATTACACACCCGATAGAGCCCCAAAAAGTTATTTTTAATAACATTCCCCCCTAAATAAAGGTTATCCCTAGCTATCCCTGCCTGTACAGCTATCCCTGTCTCATAGTCACAAAGTTCACATTCTCATATGACCCGGATTTGAAATCCACTATTCGTCTAAAATGGAGGTCACCTGATTTCGGCAGCCAATGACTTTTTCCAATTTTTTTCAATGCCCCCGGTGTCGTAGTTCCTGTCCCACCTCCCCTGCGCTGTTATTGGTGCAAAAAAGGCGCCAGGGAAGGTGGGAGGGGAATCGAATTTTGGCGCACTTTACCACGTGGTGTTCGATTCGATTCGAACATGGCGAACACCCTGATATCCGATCGAACATGTGTTCGATAGAACACTGTTCGCTCATCTCTATTTGTAATCTTTAATAGTAAAAGAACATACAGAAACAGATACTGGCATTACATGCAGATGCATATACTCATGCCAGTAGCATACAGCAGGTCACAAATTAATAGGAATGGGAAATAACACCACATTGATGGATCTTTGGGTATATAACTAGAATATGACCCCCTCTCTGGTGGTAAGGTGAAACATAAAAGCAGCTCTGTCTTGTGCATTAGGCTATTTGCAAACAATTCACATAGATAGTCCTTTCCACTTACCTTGCACTGACCGGATACACAAACTGCTGTGCCATTGTGGTCACATGGTGTTCCATCTATGACCTTTTCAGCTTGTCTTACGTAGAACCTGTATCCCATGGCCCGGCATGTCAGCTCACACTTCAGAGTATTTCCTAGAAATTGAAATCTGATTATTTAACTGCAGAGAACAAACCTTTCTTATTACGTATTATAAATACCAGTGAAATACTGAAGAAGAGACTCTGATGGGATATTGTTAGGATATGTCCCCATTGTCAGACTGGCAACAATCAGACTGTTTAGACCCCACTAACTTCCCAAAAAAAAGTGGCAACCACACCAGAAAAGCCACTAGACCTGCGGTTGACTCAGCTTGACATTCTGTGGTGAACGCAAGGTCAGCCATAGACTTTAATGAACAAACATGTGGCTTTCTAAGAAATCTGGGCAAATCCAAAGAAAGAAAAGTGACCCAAAGCTTTCCTGGTGTGATTGTCACTTCATCTTAGAAAGGTTTTCTAGCATAGCCTAGCATTACGCCTTCTTCTATCCAAAGACAACCCTTTCATTTGTTACATGTTCCAATAATGGCAGTGATTGACCCTACTGCATATGCTTTCCAAATTCAGGATACATAACGAAATAAACAGTAACATTGCGGCATTTGTAATATCTACTGCAAAGTAGAGCCGTGGCTCATAGCAAACTATCTTCTAGCAGGTCACATTTTCAAGATCTCTATACACATGCAGTGTATATATATATATATATATATATATATATATATATATATATATATATACTTATTTATAGTACATCGAGGAGGTAGAAAGCTTCTATATATCTAGTCCTAAGGGCTAGTTCACACGGGGTCCGTGTGAATACATTCTGTCATGGCTTTCCGCTCCGGATTAGGCCCAAATGAATGGGCCTAGTCCGGAGGGTGGTATCATGAGGCGGACGCCGTGGCTGAATCAGCCGCTGAATCCGTCTGAAGGAAGGGCAGCTCGCTTCTTTTTTCCGCGAGCAGGAACAAACCGTTTGTGGAAAAAGAAAATGACCCTCTCCCATTGATTTCAATGGGAGGAGGCAAGATTTTGAAGCAGATTCTGCCCTGTGTGAACTAGCCCTAATAGTAGATACCCCAGGCTGAGATTATATTTGTGCTACACTGTAGCAAGCAACAGAAGAAAGGAGAAAGATTTGCACTGCTGAAGACTGGATACAGTGACTGAATACAATTATATTCACTTCTCAGCTGTGAGGACTGTTTGTAAGGCTAAGTTCACACTTGTGCCAGGTTCTCCGTCATTCAGGTCCACAAGGGGAAGTGAATGATGAAAAGCATGTCCACTAAAACAGCGGTTACCCATGGACACCCCACAGACTATAATGGGGTCTGCTGGTTTCCCTCTGTTTTTATGCTGAAACTGATGGAGTCTCCTTCAGACTCTGACACAGATGTAAAACTATCCTTTAGCATGAAATTTTTCATCCAGTTACAGCAAGTAGAGATCTTGACAATGGAGGTAAGTAAACAAAAAGCAAATTAGGAAGTTGCATCAGGAAAAACCAGGGGCATAACTTAAATGGGTATTCCTAACTCAAGGATCCCATCTATACTTCTATATAAAATCAGGAGTTTTCCTAAATACTTTGCTTTAGCAATTCTGCTTTGTTTGCCTGCTCTATTTCCACGGAACACGGCCTGTATCTGATAAGCGGGACAAATGACTTGAATCACTGCTCTCTAGGAGGGCTGAGTGTTCTCACTTATCCACAGCTCTGCCTGCAAGACAATCAGTTCAGCTAATTGCAGTTTAGTGATAAAGGCTGCAGGAACCCTGTCTTTTATCTCTCTATGTAAACACAAAAGCAACACTGAGTCAGTTCTCTGAAGGCATGGTAAGTGCTCTATACAATTCTATGTAATGTAATATACATTTACTGTGCATATTGCATTTTTATTACATTTCTAGTATTACATTCTCTCTCATGGTAAAGGTAAAGTCTAAATTGTGATACTTCATAGTTTTCTGATCAGTCAAAGCCACCTCCCCAGCTTGCAGGAATACAGGAAGAGAGAAGAAGATACAGAAGGCAAAGCTGCTAACATGGAGATGAAAAATCCCTTTAAGACTCATGGAGCCTGGTGCAAATGTTCACCTTGGACCCCCTTGTGCAATTTCTCCTCAGCAACTTTAATTTTACATTTTAGCAGCATTTACATTTCCCTTTCCCTTGTCTATCTATACCCAGACTAATGTGAAGACTTATTCACATGTTTGTGCACACAGACTTCCCACTGTTCAAAAAATACATGCATTTTTTTTTTTTTTACAATGCAGCTTTTCTGCAGCAATGTGTGGATAGGATTAGCCAGAATCTCATTCACTTTGCTGGTACTGTAAAATACAGTGTTTTTTTTTTCAGCTGTGTTTCCGCCTGCCAGAGCACTTGTTTCCACCTCTGGTCAACAAGTGGCATGACAAAATGCATGCTCTGACAGATACGGCCATGTCTTGGAAACACCAAAAGGTATATTCACTATGCCACTACAGTATATAAGTGGTTTGGAAGGGGTAAGCTCTGTTCAGAAGTTGTGGCCATGTTGAAGTTTTTGACAGAAATCTTCAAAATCATGACAAAACCACAATGTGTAAACATACCAGAGATCTTGTAGATGACCTAAAATAAAAGGTTGTGCGTGATGGCAAATCTGTTATACAATGAAGAGACAGGAAATAGATTGTTATACAGTAAATATTTTCCCCTGCTATATCTAGAAACTTGAGCAGACCTGAATGTATTCTACATCTGCATTCAGAAATTCCCATGCGTGAAACTTCCCCTTTAATTCTAATACCTCACTAGGGGTCACTTATTTGAATGCACAAATAATGAAGTTCAGATGAGCTAATTCATGTCTATACAGTACACTGATATCGTGTTGTCCGCCATCATCTGAAACGGGCTTGCTCGGCTATGAAAAGACTTGACGACTGATTTATTAGTATGTCAATCATAGCGAGTCCGGGGAAACATCAGGAACTGATTGTGATTGCTCTACTTATTAAACAAGTGGAGAAGATTCTCAGACACCGATGATTAAGATGTTTTGATGCAGTTCTAACTATTAAACGGCATCATTGTCAATGTGAAATCAGAAGACTATTATGTGTACACGCTGTGTTATGACTAGTAAAAGCGCCTGTGAAATTTAACCCCTAATTAACCCCAAAATGACGTATAGGTACATCATCTGCAGGGTGCACTTCCTGCAGAAACATTTACTTATACACTATGATTGTGCGGGCTGTGGCGATCACTGCAGGAGTCCGGCTCTGACTGACACTTGGAAAGTCACATCAACACTGGGGTTGAGGGTAAATAAATAAAATGGTTATTTAACCCCTAATTAACCCCAAAATGACGTATAGGTACATCATCTGCAGGGTGCACTTCCTACAGAAACATTTACTTATACATTGCTAGGATTGTGTGGGCTGTGGCGATCACTGCAGGAGTATGACTCTGACTGACACTAAATAAAATGACCATTTAACCCCTTACATACAATGAACAATTTTTTTTTTTTTTTTTTTTAATATAGATTGTGAGTCCCACATAGAGCACACAATGTACATTTTTTCCCTATCAGTATGTCTTTTTTGGAGTACGGGATGGAAATCCATGCAAACACAGGGAGAACATACAAACTCCTTGCAGATGTTTTTTTGCCCTTAGTGGGATTTGAACTAAGGACTCCAGCGCTGCAAGGCTGCAATGCTAATCACTGAGCCACCGTGTGGCCCCATATACAATGAACAATATTGATAGCAACATCTAATGGTCAGACAGAAGGCGTACCAACTTTCACTCAACTGACCTCAGCAACAGGATTTTCTAGTGCTGACAGGTTACTGTGCAGGAATTGTCTACGATTGCTTTTAGTCTATGGGGGCATTCACACGGACTAACGCGGCGCTAATTCTGGCATGATAACTCACGTAAGAATCAGCGCTGCAAAACAGAATCCCATTGACTTCAATGGGTTCCATATAACGCACGTAACACATTGAAATCAATGGGTTAAAAAGCTTCCCATTGATTTCAATGTGTTACATGCGTTAAACAGAACCCATTGAAGTCAATGAGATTCTGTTTTGCAGCGCTGATTCTGCCGCGAGTTATCTTGCCGTGTGAATGCCCCCTTATTATGGTATAATAAGCAACCAAAAATTGTATGTGCCTCAAAATGGTTCCATAAAATTGTATCCTGTAAAAAAACAGCCTCTTATACAGCTCTGTGAATGTAAAAATAATAAAGTTACAGCTAAGGCCCCACATTACACAAACGCGGCAGAAAAAAAAAACGCTGCATTTTACAGTATCAGCAAAGTGAATGAGATTTTTAGTAACTCATACATTCATTTTTTAAAAACACAGTATGTCACTCTTCATGTTTTCCTTATAGATTTGATAAGGGAAGAACAAAAACTTAGAGAAAGACTCAATGAAAGACACTGTGGGAAAAAAATGTCATGCATTTTTTTTTCCACAGCATTTTTTTTAACTTCGTTCTGCAAAGGCTAAAGTGGTTTTTCCATCTCAAGGATCAAATTTAGACTTGTATCTCTAAGCTAAATGAGATTTTTTCCCAATATACTGTTTTATCTACATTGCTATATATGTGCCCTCAGTGTTTACAGCTGGTTGTCTAGGTTACAAATAGAGATGAGCGAACACTGTTCGGATCAGCCGATCCGAACAGCACGCACCCATAGAAATGAATGGAAGCACCTGTGACGCGGACTTTGCCGGCGTCACAGGTGCTTCCATTCATTTCTATGGGTGCGTGCTGTTCGGATCGGCTGATCCGAACAGTGTTCGCTCATCTCTAGTTACAGACCATTTCTCTGGTTGTCTTGATGATTCAGTTCCTGCTCCCAGTCTTCCATTTCTCCCTCTGAATATTGCTTTCAGTTGCTGAGCCCTTATAAGTGCCTCAACAATACTTGATCACTGGCTTGTAAATCCAGACATTAGTTGTGCAGTTTATAAGCACAAGCATACTGCTGGACTGAGCTGAAAACCATGGAGTACAGTGCTCACAATTTTCAAAAACTAGAAAAATCCTTTGACGCTAGTGTATGGGTCACTACAAATAGATACCTAATATGTACCGTATAAGACGCACCTAGGTTTTAGATGAGGAAAATAGGGAAAACAAATTTTGAAGCAAAAACTGGTAAAATATTTAATATATGGGAGTTGTAGTTTTGCAACAGCTGCAAGGCCACATTGACAGGTGACCCTGCAGCTGTACGGGGACGCATAGAGTGTTTTTTTTTGCGGGGCCAGATGTACTTTTTAGTTATACCATTTTGGGGAATATCTATTTCTTAGATCACCTTGTATTGAAAAAAAAAACGGCGGTTTATGATATATGATTTTCTACTTTTATATATATATATTCTAGGGACAGGAGGTGATTTAGAACTTTTATTTATTTCATATTTTTATTATATAAGCTTTTTTTTTTATTATTTTACTATTTTATTCCCCCCCAACTGTATTGCCGTCTATGGGACATTCTGTATATTACTATTACGGCTTTTCATAGACCCAGCCGCAATACTAATATAGCAGTGACAGGCCTGGGAGCCTTCATTAGGCTCCCGGCTGTCACCCGAACAGGTCGGCTCCTGCGATATCGCCGCGCAGGAGCCGGCCTGCAACTTCACAGGTATGGGGCCGGTGGGGACCAGCCCCGGGGGAGAAGGGGCCACCGATACTGACCCGGCATCCGCTGTACTAGAGAGGCGGATGCCGGCGAGGGATAGACGCTGGCACAGGTGCCGGGGCCTGAGACATCGCTACGCTCCTCTGCCCTGCATGAAGCCAGCGGCGGGGGAACGGAGGAGCGAAATAGCATCGCCCCTGCCGGCTTCATGCAGGGCAGAGGAGCGCAGCGATGTCTCAGGCCCCGGCACCTGCATCTATCCCTTGCCGGCATCCGTCTCTCTAGTACAGCGGATGCCAGGCGCCACATTCAGACTATAAGACACACCCTTCTTTTCCCCCCAAATTTGAGGAAAAAAAAAAATACGAAAAATACGAAAAAATGCAAAAAAATACCGAAAAACACGGTAAATGTTTTTATTGTTTATTGAATTTTAATGAAATGCATTTATGAATTTATTTCATTTTTCTGTTCCATTGTGTTTAAAGATGATATCCTATTTGTTTCTATGTGCAGCCACCAAGTGGTTGTGTTGTGAATTTTGAGATTTCCACTACAACATTGTATATCTCGATATTATATTGGATTGGTTTCATGAAAAACTGGACTACTTATCCAGACTGGTGCTGACTTAAGAGTGGACTCGTGTAGAAGATGTACAGTCATGGTCAAAAGTTTTGAGAATGACACAAATCTTCTATTTTCACATGATCTGCTGCCCTCTGGTTTTTATGTGTGTTTGTCAGATGTTTTTATCACATACAGAAATATAATTGCTATCTTCTTTTTGTTGTTGTCCTGTTTTATTTTACTTTTCTCCCGTCTCCCTCCCCTTTGGTGTTTCCCTCTTCTTCTCTTTCCCGAGCTTCTGTCTTTCTTTGTTATCTATGTTTTACCGCGGTTCCTGTTATCTAAGCCTAAGCTTCATGTGTATAACCAATTTTCTGGTCTTACTTTATTTGATTATTTGTGTGGTGTCTTCACACCCAGTTTGCATTTTGTTGCATTGACCTTGTATGCAATACTTTAATGTTCGGAATTTTGCGGATTTTTCTTTTCTTTGTTACTGTTTTATATATTGAAAATTTCCCTTTCCTCAAAAAAAATCTAATTTAAAATAAATAAGAAATATAATTGCAATCATATTATGAGTAACCAAAGCTTATATTGACAGTTAGAATGAGTTAATGCAGCAAGTCAATATTTGCAGTGTTGACCCTTCTTCTTCAGGACCTCTGCAATTCTCCCTGGCATGCTCTCAATCAACTTCTGGACCAAATCCTGACTGATAGCAGTCCATTCTTGCACAATCAATGCTTGCATTTTGTCAGAATTTGTAGGTTTTTGTTTGTCCACCCGTCTCTTGATTGACCACAAGTTCTCAATGGGATTAAGATCTGGGGAGTTTTGTTCCCTGAGCCATTTAGTTATCACCTTTGCTTTATGGCAAGGTGCTCCATCATGCTGGAAAAGGCATTGTTGATCGCCAAACTGCTCTTGGACGGTTGGGAGAAGTTGATCTTGGAGGACATTCTGGTACCATTCTTTATTCATGGCTGTGTTTTTCGGCAAGACTGTGAGAGAGCCGATTCCCTTGGCTGAGAAGCAACCCCACACATGAATGGTTTCAGGATGCTTTACAGTTGGCATGAGACAAGACTGGTGGTAGCACTCACCTCGTCTTCTCCGAATAAGCTGTTTTCCAGATGTCCCAAACAATCGAAAAGGGGAGTCATCAGAGAAAATGACTTTACCCCAGTCCTCAGCAGTCCACTCCCTGTACCTTTTGCAGAATATCAGTCTGTCCCTGATGTTTTTTCTGGAGAGAAGTGGCTTCTTTGCTGCCCTCCTTGAGACCAAGCCTTGCTCCAAGAGTCTCCGCCTCACAGTGCGTGCAGATGCACTCACACCTGCCTGCTGCCATTCCTGAGCAAGCTCTGCACTGCTGGTAGCCCGATCCCGCAGCCGAAACACTTTTAAGAGATGTTCCTGGCGCTTGCTGGTCTTTCTTGGGCGCCCTGGAGCCTTTTTGCCAACAATGGAACCTCTCTCCTTGAAGTTCTTGATGATGCAATAGATTGTTGACTGAGGTGCAATCTTTCTAGCTGCGATCCTCTTCCCTGTTAGGCCATTTTTGTGCAGATAGAGATAACGATGGTTAACAGAAGAGAAACAATGATGCTAAGCACCAGCCTCCTTTTAAAGTGTCCAGTGGTGTCATTCTTACTTAATCATGACAGATTGATCTCCAGCTCTGTCCTCATCAACACCCACACCTGTGTTAATGGAGCAATCACTGAAACGATGTTAGCTGGTCCTTTTAAGGCAGGGCTGCAATGATGTTGAAATGTGTTTTGGGGGATAAAGTTCATTTTCTAGGCAAATATTGACTTTGCAAGTAATTGCTGTTAAGCTGATCACTCTTTATAACATTCTGGAGTATATGCAAATTGCCATGAGAAAAACTGAAGCAGTAGACTTTGTAAAAAATAATATTTGTATCATTCTCAAAACTTTTGGCCATGACTGTATATACACATAAATGATTTCTAACAAAGTATAGGAACTATATTTAACACTGGGTTGGCAAGTCAAATAATACAACCAAATGTCATGCGGGGAGACAAAAGTAAACCATTAAGAAAAGTAAATTCTCTTCAATATATTCATATGTATGTTTATATATAATGTTCAAACAGTTTATTTCATTTATAAAGATATATATCTTAGTGTAAAATGAACACAAACCCTAAATGTGTATTATCCAATCAGTATGTAAGGCTAGTAACGCACTTAAGCAATTTGGCCACTAGATGTCACTACTATACTTCTAACAGCAATCTTCTAACATTCCGATTGATACGACCCAGCAACATATTACTGAAGGTACAAGTGGTTGAGATTGGATGGATTTTTTTTTAGTTTGTACACTTATCTGTATTATTTTGTTATCCCTACTTACATAGTGTAATTTTTATAATAATTTCTATTATCACTGCAAATGAATGTACGGTCTTTAAATCTGACACTTGATAATAATGTGATATCTGGAAAATAAAATGGCCCTAAAATAGATTTTAAATTACATTGTAAGGGCAATGGATTCAGAAATGCAACAGAAAAAATGAGGAAAGTACATTAATTGATATAATAAGTAAGGCAGCGTTCACACTGCCGCTGCTGTCCGCCCTGGGGTGTCTGCTGAAAAAAAAAAATTGTTTCCAGGCGGAGAGGCTGAAAACAGTGTGAACGCCGCCTAAATGGGCAAAGAAAATGTTATGCCTAAGATTTCCCTCATGGGCTATGCGCTGCTGATGTCGAAAATAGGAGGTAGTCATGATAATGTGATTTAACTGTGTATAAAGAAAGGTAACGCTTGATTCCCACTAGCGTTGGCCTATCCATTGTTCTCGTGTGTCGGAGGGCCAGAATAACGTACAGGTGGAGCTCTGTAATAGCTTAAGAGCTTTACCAATCACATTGACTATAATGGGGTCTGTAGTTTTAAAACAGAAACCAGCGATCCACCAATTTGAGACATTCATTATGACAGTCTTCAATGGAGACTCGCTGCAGATGTGAACTAAGTCTTATTGCAAAGATATTAAAGGAGCATTCAGTTTTCAGCAAATAAGGCTTCTTTCTTTTTATAGCCCATATTATGGACACTATACCCAGCCATCCCATAGTTCAGCAAAGCTAAAGTTAGTGCACCATAACTTTACAATGTTCTTTCTTCCTCACAGATTTAAAGATCTCTGCTTGCAGTCAGTCAATACAAAACCTTTCATTGTTTACTGCTGAAGGAAATCTTCATCATGTGACGGGCACACAGAAGTGCAAAACTCTGTAATAGTGTCATGGGTACTGCACATGTGCTTGTCACATGGACATGGAATCACTAAGTAAACGATAGGTCACTGACTATTATTTCTCCCATACAACAACACTTAGTAGTACTGCAGTAATTCAGTAATGTGAACAAATGGCGCTGCACTACCTGTTCTTTCTTGCCAGTTCTACAGATCAAATACAGTTAAAAGTCTGGCTTTGAAGCAATAGCCTAATGGCACCACTGACTATCTACATGACATATCTGCCAACCGTCCCGGATTCTGTGGGACAGTCCCGGATTCCAGGTCGTGTCTCATGGTTCCAGTCAGCAGGAAGTGTGTTTCGGATTCAACTCATCTGTGTCTGGAGAGGACACGGATGAGTTGATTACAGTGGTGAAGCAGGAGCAGAGCGGACAGCCCCTACCACACCCTGCATGCTCGGTGTGACTAGATAGGAGTTGCTTTGGGTATGTATGATGTCACAGGTATGGGCAGAGCCTCTCCCAGGAGGGCAGGGTGTCTTGTATCACAGCTCTGTGCTATACAGAGGAAGCAGGCACCAAGCAAGTGAAGATGGAGTACAGAAAGCAGTTAGGACTGGATGATGGAAGGGGATTGTTTTATATGGTACTGCATGTTGGAACAGGCTGAGGGAGTGATGTATTTACATGGGACTGCATGTTGAGGAGTTGAAGAAAGAGTGATGTTTTACATGGGACTGTATCCTGGAGGGTCTTGGGGATTGGACTGATGTTTAGGGTGGGATAGAAGTACCTGGAGTGCTGCTGGCATCTAAAGGAGGGCAGGGATCATTGAGGTGCTTCTGACATCTAAAGAGGGGGCAGGGGTCTTTGTGGTGCTGCTGGCATCTGAGGAGGACAGGGTTCCTTGGGGTGCTGCTGGCATCTGAGGGGGAAGCAGAGGTCCTTGGGGCGTTGCTGGCAAAAATGGAGAAGGTCCAAACGTCCTTGGTGTGCTTCTGTCATCTAATGGGGGGGGGTGTCATTCTGTCATCTAAAGGGGTCCAGCAGTCATATAGGTGCTTCTGGCATATATTGGAGCAGGGGTCCTTGGAGTGCTAAGGGGATGCTGCTGGCATGCATAGGGTCAAGGGATCTTAAGGTGCTTCTGGCATCTAAAAAGTAGAGGCAGTGGTCCTTAGGGTGCTGCTGGCATCTAAAGGGGTGTCCTTCTGGCATATAAAGGGGGGCAGTGATCCTTTATGTGCTTCTGGCATGTAAAGGGGGACAGGGATCTTTGGGGTGCTGTTGGCATCTAAGAGGGATACTGCGGGCATGAATATGGGGTAGAGATCCTTGAGGTGTTGCTGGCATCTAAAGGGTGTGGGTGGGTGATGTCACAGTATACATAGACATCTTCTTATGTGTGCATTATCCTTGTACTATAATATCACTTTATCACAATAGGATATAGTTGGGCCCTGATGCAGAATGTGAATTAGGACTCCAAATCTTCCTGTGACATGTCTGGGGTTTATGTAGTGTACTTTATAATACAATGGGAACTAGGCAGACAGTACAGAACAAGCCTACATGAAGTAATACAATGTGCATAAATATTTTTCATGCATTTCTGTCTGATGAGCAATCAGTTTTTGGAAAATCTTGGCAGACAATACGCCTTCTACTAGTCAATTCGGTATGCTGTAAACTTTCAGTGTTCTATTAGAATGACCTTTGATCTGCCTATTACTAAGATGTAGAATGGATAGTTTTCAGTTTATTCAAGTATACTGATCATTTTTTCCAAGAATAAATAATGTAATGTTCCAGTCAGAAGTGATGGCATTTCCAAAATTATATACTGTACATATATGAGAATACATAGTAAGGCAGGGGAGAGGCACAGAAATGTGGACTATGCGTGTGAACTTACTGATATACTGTACTGTATCTGAGCACCAGTTCTATGAAAAGCTGGAAATTGTGTTGTTTAAAATCCTAAACTTTGTGTCTGTGGTCCTTTATATTTGAGCCCCCTGCATAAATGTAAGGGGAGACCATAACAGTGATGGATGGTTGAACCAATGACATGAATGTCAAAGGTGACACGCCATTGACACACATTGTCCGAACCAAGTACTGGGCGCACCATTCATGAGGTGACTTGAAGCAATGGCACGTAATGGAATAAACTGAGGGGGTGGCATTTTTTTTTTAAGCTTTTATTTTTTTTAATCGGCAGCTACTTATTGTGTTATTTCAGCTAGTGCTTTATGGAAACTATGGCTTTCACTTTGGGGACTGAACAGTATTTGAAGATAAAACATATATATATATATATATATATATATATATATATATATATATATATATATATATATATATATATATCAAACCTTTATTTTATTTTATTTTCCATTAAAGATGTCCAGGATGTAGGATTTTATGTGCTATCCTTATGATGAGCCATAAATATCTGAGAGGTGGCAGCACCGACAACCGGTCCCCACACTGATCAGCTGTATAAGCTACTTTCATTCTTGTGCTATAAACAAACAGGGCTGGAAGCAGATTGACCTGTTACCTAAATAATGGTCAGGTACTGGTTGTAATGTATAGTGAATCTTGAACCTACTAGATCAGTGGTCTCCAACCTTTTTCTATCAAGGACCACTTACATGTAGGTGAATTTTCCCATGGCCTGGAAGAGCGAGGCTTCGGGGGCAGGGTTTTGGCTGAGGGGATTGCTACTATTATGGTTACTATAACTATAACAGTCCCTCACAAACAAGTAATATTATTAACTGGGAACGCTATTACTATAATAGTGCCCCATTACCTGCCCGGTACTTTAGTCTATTCCTGAAGGTGCTGTCCCCTGGATGTGTATTCCCCTGGATTTCATCCTTTAAATCTCATATGGGGAACTGGTCTTTGCTTATGGGGACCACCAGGTCACTACCTTTAGGAATAGTCCTGTTGTAGGTGAGAGCTGATCCAAAGCCAGAGGGATACCAGTGTAAAGCACTAAAGGGTCAGGCAAAAGTGTGGTTAAGTCTGGTCTGAAAGTCATCTGCAGGCAGCAGACGTGCAGGGTAGTGGGAAGCCAAAAAATCATACACGGAGTAACAACAGATCAGTAAAAGCAGCAGAGTCAGAAAACAAGCTCAGGTCAAAAATCAGAAGATCAAGCAGGAATATGCACAAAACCTTCACAGGAATTGGATAAGTAAGAACCTATATTGCTCAGGATTAGTACAGACAGTTGATCAGGTGTACATAGTTAGGTATTAGATGCCACTGGCTGGGCAGGGCTCAACGGCGTGATTAATTCTACATGTTGCAAGGAAGCAGAGGCACATCTACAGTATATCTGATAAAAGAAATAGTATGCCGGTGAGCAAAGAGTTAGTTCCCATTGGCTTCAAAGGAAGTTGAGCTGAAGCACCAATGTTCAGCCACTATACAGGGCATGGAGTCAACTAAGTCAGGCCCAGTGTGTGTACTATACAGGGCACCAATCAGATATTTAAGACCTATACTAAGGATAGACCATAGAATCCTGGACAGACCCTTCAAATCCATATGAAACTGCACAGTAAACCCATATTGATTTCCTATTGACAACCTACAGATGGATGTGACTAGGTCCCTTTCTGACTGCCAAGTTCAGACCTTTGGCCCTGTGACATCCAATGACTTTCAGTATCCAGATTAAAACTTTTTTCATTAGTGGACCCACAACTGACACAGTACCTACTACACTAGCAGTTAGAATATTGGCACTAAGCATGCATTCTTCTCTTTATATTAAAGGGGTTGGCCACTTTCAGACCAATATTGAGAAACAAATGTTATTGTTTGTACAATAAAAGGATATACAATTTTCCAATATACTTTCTGTATCAATTCCTCGCGTTTTTCTAGAGCTCTGCTTGTTGTTATTCATTCTGTTACTTCTAGAGGATAAAAGTCTGACCATGGTCATGTGATTTCCGGTCCATGGTCATGTGATGAGCACACAGGTGCACAGCTGATTACCGGGCAGATGTCTGATTAGTGTGCTGTGACTGTAACGAGTGGCACCTGTGTGCTCATCACATGACCATGGACCGTAAATCACATGACTATGGTCAAAATTTCATCCACTAGAGGTAATCAGAAGAAATGACGGCAGGCAAAGATCTAGAAAACCATCAGGAATTGGTACAGAAAGTATATTGGAAAATTGTACAACTTTTTATTAATACAAACCATAACATTTGTCTCTCAATAATGGTCTAAAAGTGGACAACCCCTTTAAGCTACAACAGAAACAACAGATAGCAGATGGATATATCAGTCAAATATAGAATATTACACAACCTGTAATGAGCTGGGCATTATTTTAACCTATATACACAAAAACAAATTAATTCACTAGCTGAAAATTGGTTAAACGCTCATGTACTTAAAGTAAAAATCTTGGCCATCTACGGTGTCCACTGGGGATTGACGTTGCACAAATCAAAATAAAATGGTCAAAATTCCTGAGCAATTGAATCAGTGTCATGGAATGACTGGCCTGCAGCAGAGTGAACAGCCACACCGAAACTTGTGTCAGGATAAGACTGACTATAGGAAAAATGGTTTAAGAGTTCAGTTAGATTGTGTAAAACCCCATTTAAATTATATAAAAAAATTAATCTCACATACCAAGACAAATGTAAATGGGGTCACCCTTCCAACACTTACTGTGTTTGAGATTGTTTGTCCCTTTGTATCTACTTGTTCCTCTTTCTTGGCAGGAAAGTTTGGCAGCCAAGTAGATAAACACAATCCATTTCTTTATAATCTTTGCATTACCTGGGATTGGAGCATTAAGTAAAGTCTGCTCTGGTGTTTTGAATAGGGACAATGACAGTATCAGGTGGTAAACCTATATCCCACTGCTAAATATGATACATGGTTCATCTACCTCTGCATCTTCTAAAAGACAATGGTGAAGCTTGTGGTTACATCATGGCCAGTCAGGAAAGGACCAAATATCAGCCTCAACCATATCAAGATTTGCGCAGTCACTTCCACCTTTTTCAACCTTTCTGAGAATTGAAATGTTGTACCATTGTCTTCTTCCCACCTCAACATATATGGTAGTCTCCTGGCAGGGGTAGACAAAGTCCTAGGAACAACACCTTTAAACCTTTTTACTAGAGATGAGCGAACAGTAAAATGTTCAAGGTTTGATATTCGTTTCAAGTAGCCCCTCAATATTCGACTACTCGAATCGAATATCGAACCCTATTATAGTCTATTGGGGGGAAAATGCTCGTTTGAGGGGTAGGCAACGTTCGATCAAATTATACTTACCAAGTCCACGAGTGAGGGTCGGGCTGGATCCTCCGAGCAGTCTTCTCCTTGCAGCGTCCCCGAGGCGTCTTCCAGCTCTTCATTCACTCTGCCAGGCATCAGGCCTGGGCAGAGCCGACTGCACATGCCTGCACTACAAGCGGACATGCGAAGTCGGCTCTGCCCAGGCTCGATGCCTGGCAGAGTGAATGAAGAGCCGGAAGACGCTGCGGGGAAGCTGCATGGAGAAGACTTCTAAAGGGAGGAGAAGAAGCAGTGTTGATTGGCCGACTATATAGCATTCGGCCAATCAATGCTGGTTATTAGAGATGAGCGAACACTAAAATGTTCGAGGTTTGAAATTCGATTCGAACAGCCGCTCACTGTTCGAGTGTTCGAATGGGTTTCGAACCCCATTATAGTCTATGGGGAACATAAACTCGTTAAGGGGGAAACCCAAATTTGTGTCTGGAGGGTCACCAAGTCCACTATGACACCCCAGGAAATGATACCAACACCCTGGAATGACACTGGGACAGCAGGGGAAGCATGTCTGGGGGCATAAAAGTCACTTTATTTCATGGAAATCCCTGTCAGTTTGCGATTTTCGCAAGCTAACTTTTCCCCATAGAAATGCATTGGCCAGTGCTGATTGGCCAGAGTACGGAACTCGACCAATCAGCGCTGGCTCTGCTGGAGGAGGCGGAGTCTAAGATCGCTCCACACCAGTCTCCATTCAGGTCCGACCTTAGACTCCGCCTCCTCCGGCAGAGCCAGCGCTGATTGGCCGAAGGCTGGCCAATGCATTCCTATGCGAATGCAGAGACTTAGCAGTGCTGAGTCAGTTTTGCTCAACTACACATCTGATGCACACTCGGCACTGCTACATCAGATGTAGCAATCTGATGTAGCAGAGCCGAGGGTGCACTAGAACCCCTGTGCAAACTCAGTTCACGCTAATAGAATGCATTGGCCAGCGCTGATTGGCCAATGCATTCTATTAGCCCGATGAAGTAGAGCTGAATGTGTGTGTTAAGCACACACATTCAGCACTGCTTCATCACGCCAATACAATGCATTAGCCAGTGCTGATTGGCCAGAGTACGGAATTCGGCCAATCAGCGCTGGCTCTGCTGGAGGAGGCGGAGTCTAAGGTCGGACCTGAATGGAGACTGGTGTGGAGCGATCTTAGACTCCGCCTCCTCCAGCAGAGCCAGCGCTGATTGGCCGAATTCCGTACTCTGGCCAATCAGCGCTGGCCAATGCATTCTATTAGCCCGATGAAGTAGAGCTGAATGTGTGTGCTTAGCAAACACATTCAGCTCTACTTCATCGGGCTAATAGAATGCATTGGCCAATCAGCGCTGGCCAATGCATTCTATTAGCTTGATGAAGCAGAGTGTGCACAAGGGTTCAAGCGCACCCTCGGCTCTGATGTAGCAGAGCCGAGGGTGCACAAGGGTTCAAGTGCACCCTCGGCTCTCCTACATCAGAGCCGAGGGTGCGCTTGAACCCTTTGTGCAGCCTCAGCTCTGCTACATCAGAGCCGAGGGTGCGCTTGAACCCTTGTGCACACTCTGCTTCATCAAGCTAATAGAATGCATTGGCCAGCACTGATTGGCCAGAGTACGGAATTCGGCCAATCAGCGCTGGCCAATGCATCCCTATGGGAAAAAGTTTATCTCACAAAAATCACAATTACACACCCGATAGAGCCCCAAAAAGTTATTTTTAATAACATTCCCCCCTAAATAAAGGTTATCCCTAGCTATCCCTGCCTGTACAGCTATCCCTGTCTCATAGTCACAAAGTTCACATTCTCATATGACCCGGATTTGAAATCCACTATTCGTCTAAAATGGAGGTCACCTGATTTCGGCAGCCAATGACTTTTTCCAATTTTTTTCAATGCCCCCAGTGTCGTAGTTCCTGTCCCACCTCCCCTGCGCTGTTATTGGTGCAAAAAAGGCGCCAGGGAAGGTGGGAGGGGAATCGAATTTTGGCGCACTTTACCACGCGGTGTTCGATTCGATTCGAACATGGCGAACACCCTGATATCCGATCGAACATGTGTTCGATAGAACACTGTTCGCTCATCTCTACTGGTTATGCATCAAACTTTTACATTCGAACAGCGAGTGGTACTCGATCGAGTACGAGTATTTCGAATACCGTAGTATTCAATCGAATACTACTCGCTCATCTCTACTTTTGACATCTGAGAGCCACTACAGAATGTGTGTCTAGCATGACTGTGTACTACATGAAAAACCAATTGATCTTAATTAGAGATGAGCGAACACTGTTCGTATCAGCTGATCCGAACAGCACGCACCCATAGAAATGAATGGAAGCACCTGTGACGAAGACTTTGCCGGCGGCCGGCCGGCGTCACAGGTGCTTCCATTCATTTCTATGGGTGCGTGCTGTTCGGATCGGCTGATACGAACAGTGTTCGCTCATCTCTAATGTGCATTGTCTAATGTTTTATTTCTTCTGAGGTGCCCAAAGATTTTCTGAAATGGCTCCTTAGAGAGTCTAAAAGGCAAGATAGGATCTGAAAATGAGTCCTTGTCTTTTTATACCGCTTTGTGTTTCCCTTTTAGAGTGAAAAGCAGGACACGGATGATATAAACAGGATGTCTTAATACTTCTCACCAGACTATACTGTTTTTAATATTTAAAAAATCTTATTTCTTTTTTTCCAGAATCTGGAACTAAACCTCATTTTCTCTTTACAGCCGTATTTTGAGGGTCCATCAACCTCCACAATAACAGTCCTTAGTAGACTATGAGACTCCTTTGAGTTATACCACAAATGAAACTTTACAACCATTCCTGGCACGACATTCCAATAAAACAAATAATAATAGATCCCGGAAACAGATCTTATTTAGTTATCAGTTATTAGCTGTTCCTCTATACACAGGACACATGATACAGTCTTGGCATGGCCATGCTAGAATTTCATTTGATATTTTAGGTTACATATAATGCGTCTTGCTCCAGCTTGAAGGAGATCTGTAAAGTATTACGCTGCAGTGCTCTGTAGCCTTTAGTAACAATGTAAAAGTGAAATGATGTTCTGGTGTGTATTAGCCATGGTTCTACAGCTATGCCAGTCATTTCACGCCTGCTGATCAAGACAACTACGCACCGTTTCCATATACAACCTTCCATTATCTTTTATTGCCTTCAAAAGGGGCCGTTTCACATTTAACATTTTTTTTCCATTTGTAATCTAAACAAATTAATATTTTTACTTCACGTAACAGTTCCCTGAAGGACCCTCATTGAAGCCTTTCTCTCTCTTTTCCAATTGTTAAATAGAAATGAAGGTGACATCATATTTCATTGCAGATTTTGTAAGGAAAGGCAGAAGAAATAAAATACACCTTTAAAGTTTATAAACGTTATAAAGTGGGTAACATTTCTAAATAACAAAGAGAAGAGATATTACGGCAAAGGTACATATACAGTGTGTATATATATCTACTATACTATACACGCACACACACTGATATATGCACACACACACACACTATGTACAGAAGCAGCATTTGTTAACATGACTTCTGGCACTTCACTAGAAGTTCAATTCTTATCAACGTCTGCTGCTGTCTACCCTAAAAAAATAAGCTGTGTCACAATGGAAGATAATATATCATAGAAGAGCCCCCACCACACTATGATTTATCCCTGTATCTGACACACTGAAATATAATGCATTGCTGACATTGTGAGAAAAAGAAAATCATTGCAGAACTGTCACCACTATTAGCTGTGTCACCCTAGCTAAATTCGCCATTTAAATTGAGTACCAAGACACTGGGCTTTGACTATAAATTAATATGAGTCAATCACTGAACAACCAACATCACTGCTGAAATCTCATGAATTGTTGGGTGGGTCGTGCAGTATTAATATATATCTGAATTAATTGCCTACAGCACAAGTCAACCAGCAGATCATGATAATGCAATCCACATGTCATATCAGTGAATGCTATAACCAGATAATGACAACTTGAGGGTAGATTACAGGACTGACCTTTCCTGGGTAGTCGGCACACACAGAAATTCTAGTCCAATAGACGGGATTTCAAATTTTAAATTGTCCCTGGCCAGCATAATTTACATATATCTATATCTATCTATCTATCTATCTATCTATCTATCTATCTATCTATCTATATATATATATACACAATGGCGTATCTACTATGTAGGGCAGAGTAGGCAATTGCTATTGGCCCAAAGAGGAATCTGAACAATCTGATCTCTTTTGATACCTGCCAGTTTAAGTAGTGAAAATCCTTCTCTACTCACTGAGATTTGTTATACGTCTAATAAGACATGTCCTGTCAGGTGATCATTAACCTTTTAATAAAAAAAATAAATAAAAAGCAACATTAGGTCACTATCATAGTCGAATAAGGGAAGCAATGCAAAAAAACTGTAGTTGCAAGGGTACTAGTATCCTCTCTGTCAGCTGGACTAGCGATAAGCACACAACGGCTGTAATTGTTGTAGATGTTTTTTATTTTTAATTCTTCAAACACATTTGCTCAAAAATATAAAGAAAAAAAACATAATTTCTATTATATATGCCGTTCTTTACTGTGCCTTTTTGTTTGATTTCTATGTAGACTTCTGTAAATTTATAGAGTTCCCTATATAACACTAAATATGTGACACAAGTAGGATCAAAATGATGGGATTTTTTAACCATCACATCCATTCACAGTGCAAGAGATATTATTTCATGTGCTGACCTGTTATATGATATATTTTATTTTTTTTCTTACCTATCTATCTTGGTAATGTACTTTTATACAGCATAATCTTTCACGTGACAACCTCTCAATAATTACAGAGCCCCTGAGGGTTGTACTGAACATTGCCCTCTGCAGAGCCCCTTTCTACCTATAACTATATTATTATTATTATTATTATTATTATTCTCTAGCAGTATATACAGTTTATATTCTATTCATGAGGTTTAGTATAAAACCACATACATTTAAATAGCTATAAAATTATAGGACCTATATATAGTGGGGTATTTCTGTTTTTCCATACAATTGTATTGAAAATGATTCTTTCCCAGAATATTAGACTCTAAGTATGTGGAGCTGACTGCAGGGTCACATTCAGTTAGAAATTGGTAGACTATTGCCACATACTAAAGAGTTATGGGACAAGATTCTTTTCATGTGACATTTCTTCTACAAGTGCCAGAGACTAATCTTTACAAAATTAATTTTGCTGGGAAAACTGTATTAACTGTAGCCAGGACCATTAAGCTGTCTATCGTAATAACAATGGCTGAAAAATGTGGGGTGAGTAAAGGTGGACATTCAGTGAACCTTGAATAAAGCTGCATACAATGATATTATAATATAGTCACTGAGCACAGTAATAAAAAGTAGTACAGTGGAGCTAGACTAGAAATGGTGCCAGACAATACCAGGACACACCAGTGTTGCTATAGGGTAAAATGAAGCAGATGTGAGTTTATTACCTGTATACAAGTGTATAGCATGTGCTCCAGATTTACACATATATAAGTTTGGAAAACATCTAGTAAAAATCTTACCAAATTCTTTTGGTTTTGTAAAAACATTTTAATTTTTATGACTATATCACATTTGCAAAAAAAATATTGTTTGTGGCACAGGTTTAACTTAAAGCATCTAGCCCAAATGCAAATCTACAAGACTTAACATACGGCATTTATTATACTGATGTCTTCTTTGACAGAAGAGAAGAGGGGCTATTAGGTCCATTGGGTTCAATCTGACTTAAAGGACAGTAATCTAGATTCATTTACATACATGAATACAACCAGTGATTTTCTATTGAACTATATTTTGAATGTGACATAACATCTCATTGCTCGGTCATGGCGGACTTGGGCAGCACTTGGAACAGTAACTTCCCCTTGTTTATCTATAACTAACAAAACATCTGAAAGACATTAGAGCAAAGAGAATTCATGTTAGAGAATATGGTGAATGCTACTGAACAAGGTGCAAAGTACAAGGTTCATTCATTTGTTTTTCTGAAACCCTTGTCTTGAGCATTCTCTGTAAGACAAAAATCTCTAAAATAAATTAACTGAATCCATAAAATGTCTATCTGTATAATAAGTAAAAGACACAACAAATTCATAATATCTGGACCTTTGCAATATTATATTCTCTGGTTTAAATTTCTTTGGCACATGTAAGTGGGGCTGAATAAATAACTATAGCAGAGGGCTATGGACTTCATGCATAAAATTGTATGGTTTAAGGGTGGTTGGGAGACACTGGGACAGAGATTGTGACTTTACTCCATTGCTTCCATATCTCCAACAGAAGCCACAGTGAGTAACAGCATTAGACTGTGACATGCCTCTTACTGGGGAATGGCTCCTCCCTTCTTTAGCTTCTTTAGCGATTCGGCAGACACACGCTCTTCTCCATCACTACTCTGTGCACTGCTGCCAATAATCCACCTCTACTGCGCAGCTTCCGCATGTACAGTAGAGGTGGATCATTGCTGCAGAGAACATAGCAGCAATGGAGAAAAGTGTGCACTGTCTCACAGGAAGGTAAGTATACTGTTTAATGGGGTCAGGGGTTGGGCTGAGTTGGTAGGGAAGGGCGGGATAGCTAGAGAGATAGACAGGGGATGTATGGGAGAGAGGAAGGGGGGTGTGGAAAGAGGAGGGGAGTAAGGTGAGAGGGGTTAGTGTGGAATTTACATAGCAGGAAGCAGAAGCAGGTAAACAAATGCAGGAGATACCAGGAGCTCAAAGAGACACCCAGAAATCACTCAAAACATGGCTAAAGTTATATGGGTGCATTTATTAACACATTAATAGCTCTAAGGGTGCATTCACACTGAGTAAACGCTAGCTTATTCTGAACGTAAAACACGTTCAGAATAAGCGGCGTCTAAAGCAGCTCCATTCATTTCTATGGGAGCGGGGATACGAGCGCTCCCCATAGAAATGAATGGGCTGCTTCTTTCACTCCGTGCAGTCCCATTGAAGTGAATGGGGAGTGCCGGCGTGTACGCTCCGGCATGAGCAGAGCTTGCCGTATACGCCGGCACTCCCCATTCACTTCAATGGGACTGCACGGAGTGAAAGAAGCAGCCCATTCATTTCTATGGGGAGCGCTCGTATCCCCGCTCCCATAGAAATGAATGGAGCTGCTTTAGACGCCGCTTATTCTGAACGTGTTTTACGTTCAGAATAAGCTAGCGTTTACTCAGTGTGAATTCACCCTAACAGACTTTTTTTTAAACTTTTTTGCCCAGAAAACCCCTTTAATGTGTGAAGCTGCAGTAACAGCACACCTATGCTGTTCCTGAAAATCCAGTTGACCTTTATGGGAAAATGTGACTTCAGCTGTTTTCATAACTCCTCAACCTATGCACTCCTCCTCTTGCTGCTAATCCCTCATAGAGGGGTTGAGTGGTAAGGGTACCATATAAACTCTCCTTTACAATAATTTCTTCTCCAGCACTCCGATAATGGAAAATATCAATATAATAAAACTTTATTAGTAAAACATCTTGACAAAATTTCTCTTTCACACAGCAGTGTATTAGTAGGTTAGTATCAAATTAAACATCAACAAATCCTGGATATTTCTCTTCCGTGGACCTTCATCTACGGGATTTCTGTTAGTGTGAGTCTGGATGCATAGACACCATGCCATCTTTTTTTTTTTTTTTCATAACTCCTGAAATGGTGGACAGAAGAATGGGCATATTGAGCTACATACGTCAGCATAACAAGAACAGTGAGCTACGGTGGACAAGAGAACAAGCAAAGTGAGCTACGGTGGACAGGAGAACAAACACAGTGAGCTACGGTGGACAGGAGAACCAGCACAGTGAGCTACGGTGGACAGGAGAACAAGCACAGTGAGCTATGGTGGACAGGAGAACAAGCACAGTGAGCTACGGTGGACAGGACAACAAGCAAAGTGAGCTATAGTGAACAGGAGAACAAGCACAGTGAGCTACGGTGGACAGCAGAACAAGTACAGTGAACTATGTTGGACAGGAGAACAAGCACAGTGAGCTATGGTGGACAGGAGAACAAGCACAGTGAGCTACGGTGGACAGGAGAACAAGCACAGTGAGCTATAGTGAACAGGAGAACAAGCACAGTGAGCTATGGTGGACAGCAGAACAAGCACAGTGAGCTATGGTGGACAGGAGAACAAGCACAGTGAGCTACGGTGGACAGGAGAACAAGCACAGTGAGCTACGGTGGACAGGAGAACAAGCACAGTGAGCTACGGTGGACAGGAGAACAAGCACAGTGAGCTATAGTGAACAGGAGAACAAGCACAGTGAGCTATAGTGAACAGGAGAACAAGCACAGTGAGCTACGGTGGACAGCAGAACAAGTACAGTGAACTATGTTGGACAGGAGAACAAGCACAGTGAGCTATGGTGGACAGGAGAACAAGCACAGTGAGCTACGGTGGACAGGAGAACAAGCACAGTGAGCTATGGTGGACAGGAGGAAAAGCACAGTGAGCTATGGTGGACAGGAGGAAAAGCACAGTGGAAAAGCACAGTGAGCTACGGTGGACAGGTAAACAAACACAAAAGACCTTCATTTTTCTGTCTGTCAAAAATGAAGTAGCCAAGTGGCTGACGATTCTGGCTCTTTACCTGCACAGCACAGTATTGCTTGCTTTGCTTAAATTCATACCCAGACAGAATATTAAAGTATTTGGACAGTTTAGAGAAAAATAAACTACAATGTTATGGATCTTCCTTTCACTCCCTGCTAATAGACCTTAGTGCTGTTGACCTGGCCATGTATTTCCATGATAAAATTGATAAGATCCGTCAGGAAATTACTGCCCAAGCCCCAGGTGGCATTGACTCCCACACCTACGATAGTACTGATCCCCTCACCAGCCACACTTTAGACTGTCCATTCTCATCTTTTGAACCTGTCACAGAAGAGGAAGTTTCCCAGCTACTTTCTTCATCTCGCCCCACAACCTGCAGTAGTGACCCCTTCCCCTCACACCTTCTCCAATCTCTGTCCCCTGCTGTCACTACTTACCTTACTAAAATATTTAACCTCTCTCTCTCTTCTGGAATCTTCCCATCCTCCTTCAAGCATGCTGTTATAATCCCGCTACTGAAAAAACCCTCCCTGGACCCATCCTGTGCTGCTAACTATCGACCCGTCTCTAACCTCCCCTTCATCTCTAAACTTTTGGAACGCCTGGTTTATTCTCGGTTAATCCGTTATCTCTCTGCTAACTCTCTGCTTGACCCCTTACAATCTGGTTTCCGCGCTCTGCACTCTACTGAAACAGCTCTCACAAAAGTCTCTAATGATCTACTAAAGGCTAAATCCAATGGTGACTTCTCTCTTCTTATTCTTCTGGACCTCTCTGCAGCTTTTGACACTGTTGACCATCATCTCCTCCTCACTATGCTCCGCTCAGTTGGCCTCAATGACACTGCGCTCTCCTGGTTCTCCTCTTATCTCTCTGGCCGCACTTTCAGTGTATCATTTGCGGGCTCTGTTTCCTCTCCTCTTTCCCTTGCTGTTGGGGTTCCTCAGGGCTCGGTCCTCGGCCCCCTGCTCTTTTCTCTCTACACAGCCCCCATTGGACAAACCATCGCCAGATTTGGCTTCAGGTACCATCTTTATGCTGATGACACCCAATTATACACATCTTCCTGTGACATCACCCCTGCACTCATTCAGAACACCAGTGACTGTCTCTCTGCTGTCTCTAATATCATGTCCTCGCTCTATCTGAAACTAAATCTCTCTAAGACTGAACTACTACTGTTTCCACCATCTAACAGATCTGTCCCTGATATATCCATTGCAGTCTCAGGCCTTACTATAACTCCTAGGCAGCATGCCCGCTGCCTTGGGGTCATATTTGACGCAGACCTTTCCTTCACCCCTCATATTGAATCACTCGCACGTTCATGTCACCTCCACCTCAAAAACATCTCCAGAATACGCCCTTTCCTTACCAGAGATACACTAAAGACACTTATTGTCTCTCTGATTCATTCTCGCCTTGACTACTGTAATTCCTTACTAATCGGTCTTCCCCTCACTAAACTCTCTCCTCTACAATCTATTCTGAATGCAGCGGCCAGGCTCATCTATCAGGCTAGACGCTACAGCGATGCCTCCGGTCTGTGCCAGTCGCTACATTGGCTGCCTATTCATTATAGAATAAAATATAAAGTTATTACTCTCATCCACAAGGCTCTCCATAATGCCACACCTCCCTACATTTCCTCCCTCATCTCTGTCTACCGCCCAACCCGTGCTCTCCGCTCACTCAATGACCTAACACTTACATCCTCTATTATCAGAACCTCCCATGCTCGTATACAAGACTTCTCCCGAGCTGCACCACTTCTCTGGAATGCTCTACCCCGGACAATCAGATTAACTCCCAACTTCTACAGTTTCAAACGCAAACTAAAGACGCATCTTTTCAGACAGGCCTATCACAATTCCTAATGCACAAAATTGTCTGAACACTGTATAAGCAATGCCGCCCCTGCTACCTCTTGTGTCACCCTCTCTACCTCATAGATTGTAAGCTCTTTTGAGCAGGGCCCTCAGTCCCATTGTGTGAAATGACGTTCTTTGTTATGTATGTCTGTATCTGAACCCTATAAATTGTACAGCGCTGCGGAGTATGTTGGCGCTATATAAATAAAATGTATTATTATTATTATTAGACCACATGATTTTGTACAAAATATTCCCTTTATTCACAACTAGAGATGAGCGAACAGTGTTCTATCGAACACATGTTCGATCGGATATCAGGGTGTTCGCTATGTTCGAATCGAATCGAACACCGCGTGGTAAAGTGCGCCAAAATTCGATTCCCCTCCCACCTTCCCTGGCGCCTTTTTTGCACCAATAACAGTGTAGGGGAGGTGGGACAGGAACTACGACACCGGGGGCATTGAAAAAAATTGGAAAAAGTCATTGGCTGCCGAAATCAGGTGACCTCCATTTTAGACGAATAGTGGATTTCAAATCCGGGTCATATGAGAATGTGAACTTTGTGACTATGAGACAGGGATAGCTGTACAGGCAGGGATAGCTAGGGATAACCTTTATTTAGGGGGGAATGTTATTAAAAATAACTTTTTGGGGCTCTATCGGGTGTGTAATTGTGATTTTTGTGAGATAAACTTTTTCCCATAGGGATGCATTGGCCAGCGCTGATTGGCCAGAGTACGGAACTCGACCAATCAGCGCTGGCTCTGCTGGAGGAGGCGGAGTCTAAGATCGCTCCACACCAGTCTCCATTCAGGTCCGACCTTAGACTCCGCCTCCTCCAGCAGAGCCAGCGCTGATTGGCCGAATTCCGTACTCTGGCCAATCAGCACTGGCTAATGCATTGTATTGGCGTGATGAAGCAGTGCTGAATGTGTGTGCTTAGCACACACATTCAGCTCTACTTCATCGGGCTAATAGAATGCATTGGCCAATCAGCGCTGGCCAATACATTCTATTAGCTTGATGAAGCAGAGTGTGCACAAGGGTTCAAGCGCACCCTCGGCTCTGATGTAGCAGAGCCGAGGCTGCACAAGGGTTCAAGCGCACCCTCGGCTCTGATGTAGCAGAGCCGAGGGTGCACTTGAACCCTTGTGCAGCCTCGGCTCTGCTACATCAGAGCCGAGGGTGCGCTTGAACCCTTGTGCACCCTCGGCTCTGCTACATCAGAGCCGAGGGTGCGCTTGAACCCTTGTGCACACTCTGCTTCATCAAGCTAATAGAATGCATTGGCCAGCGCTGATTGGCCAATGCATTCTATTAGCCCGATGAAGTAGAGCTGAATGTGTGTGCTAAGCACACACATTCAGCACTGCTTCATCACGCCAATACAATGCATTAGCCAGTGCTGATTGGCCAGAGTACGGAATTCGGCCAATCAGCGCTGGCTCTGCTGGAGGAGGTGGAGTCTAAGGTCGGACCTGAATGGAGACTGGTGTGGAGCGATCTTAGACTCCGCCTCCTCCAGCAGAGCCAGCGCTGATTGGTCGAGTTCCGTACTCTGGCCAATCAGCGCTGGCCAATGCATTCTATTAGCCCGATGAAGTAGAGCTGAATGTGTGTGCTTAGCACACACATTCAGCTCTACTTCATCGGGCTAATAGAATGCATTGGCCAATCAGCGCTGGCCAATGCATTCTATTAGCGTGAACTGAGTTTGCACAGGGGTTCTAGTGCACCCTCGGCTCTGCTACATCAGATTGCTACATCTGATGTAGCAGTGCCGAGTGTGCATCAGATGTGTAGTTGAGCAAAACTGACTCAGCACTGCTAAGTCTCTGCATTCGCATAGGAATGCATTGGCCAGCCTTCGGCCAATCAGCGCTGGCTCTGCCGGAGGAGGCGGAGTCTAAGGTCGGACCTGAATGGAGACTGGTGTGGAGCGATCTTAGACTCCGCCTCCTCCAGCAGAGCCAGCGCTGATTGGTCGAGTTCCGTACTCTGGCCAATCAGCACTGGCCAATGCATTTCTATGGGGAAAAGTTAGCTTGCGAAAATCGCAAACTGACAGGGATTTCCATGAAATAAAGTGACTTTTATGCCCCCAGACATGCTTCCCCTGCTGTCCCAGTGTCATTCCAGGGTGTTGGTATCATTTCCTGAGGTGTCATAGTGGACTTGGTGACCCTCCAGACACGAATTTGGGTTTCCCCCTTAACGAGTATATGTTCCCCATAGACTATAATGGGGTTCGAAACCCATTCGAACACTCGAACAGTGAGCGGCTGTTCGAATCGAATTTCGAACCTCGAACATTTTAGTGTTCGCTCATCTCTATTCACAACATCAAACTTTCACAACTTCTGCTCTGTATTCAACATTGTAAAATCTTCAAGTGCTACTAAGGGGGTTTGTAAGATGCTCAGAAATAAATGGAGCACAGCTTATTTCCTTTATTTACATTCCGGGTGCAGACATGAATACATGAAAGCTTACATAATGTAAGAACTAAACTGTAAGTGCTCCAAAACAAAAACTGAGATGAATGTACGCAATTTTACACTCGTCTTAAGAAGTTTGCATTGGTACATTCTTTTGAACTGTGAAGCTGGGTTTTGTAACCATAAATCTATGTATAATATTCAAGCTTATTTCACAAGTGTTCACACACAGAGTTTATCAATCTAAAAATGGTTTCCAGTTCACATGCTTCTACAAAAAACTGTAATATTGTTTCCACATTTACAGTGATAACAAACATACATGTCCTAGAGATTAATATGCGCATGGAGGCCTGCAAGATATGAGAGAAATGTTTGACACTATTTTAATTTAAAGAGGCTGTCCGGGTCCCCGGGCAATTTTCATATCCTTAGATCATCCATACCCCACAGCGATCAGCTGCCTCCACGAGACAGTGCTTGAAGCAGGAGGCAACATCCGCCACACATTGACAATTCGGTGTTACTATTCTTGTCAGAGTCCTCGGTTCTTAGTCTACCACTGTCAGCAGTAGACAGTGTCATACTATATGCAATACATAGACACCCCTAACTGGTAACACCCAGTTGTCAATTTAAGCATACATTTCTATAAATAAATATATGTCACATCAAAGGAAATATTTACTGAACAAAAATATTAGGGGTGACCGATGCAGATACAGTTTATTACGAGGTTGGATTATAAAGTGTCAACTGCTTGCCACTGGGCCCCCTTGCAGCCTTGGGCCAGGACAACCTCACATTTCATTCTTAATATAATCCTGCCCCTACCCAACAGTCAGTAAGTCATGTCATATCCATCTAAGGTACATATTGCCTAGTTATAAAACTCATACTGAACTGTATGTAAAATGTGCTCAATAGAACCAGAAAATAGAAAACAGAAATTAGTTAAAACACTTAATAAAATTGTAAGATGCTACTAACAATGAGTTGGAGTATTGTGTATTTTTGGACATGGATATTAGACAGAATGCATCCGCTATAACTACTAATTTAACATGTACAATGTAGGTTTCCTAATCTCTGGTTATGATTTTAATTTTTCCAAATATTTTACATTGAGCTTACTGTAGACCACCAAAACACAAGGTGTGGGACATTAGACATGGTGTCTGGGAACAGGCTAAATAAGACAAGGCACAATCCTGGGAAAATCTATGAAAGCCAGGGTTTAACATTCCATCATTTTTCACTAAAGATCCAAGATGACACCTTCATCCTTGGGTGGTAGAATAGATGATTACTTATCTGTGTTTTCATATTTTCAGACATACATCCAGCGCTTTCAGGTTCAGGAGTTGTCTGCAAAGCATTATTTTAAATTTTCCGTGTGATTTAACAAAGTGATGATTTCCTTTAAGTATGTGCTAATCTTCCCAAAGCAAACTACTTCAGATTCCACACTGTTGCCATAATGATCAGATTGCTAAATTCATTTAAATAAAAATGGCTAGGCCTATGACTTATATGAGGAGACTCTTTCTAGTGAATCATAATAATGAGAACTATAATGAGGTGTGGTATTCCTCCAAGCCCTTGAAGGAATTAGATTTTCCAGCAGAAGAATCATTGTTCAAGGAGATTTTCTTGGAATGTATACTTGTGTGGTCAGGTCAGACAAGAATCAATATTAATTCTTTTTTTTTTCCAGCTGGCTATATTAAAAGAAAAAAACTTAAGTGAATATCTCATTCTGGATTAAAAGGGGGTTTCCACAATTTCTTTACCCTATGATGTAAATGATCAGCAGCTGGCCCCTGTATGGATCAGCTGTTTACAGGTGTCTCTGTTTTGTCTATTCTGTCTGTGGAGCCAAAGAAGTTGGCTCTGTGCCCTGTACAGTGGTCATGTGCTGGTAGTAGCTCAGCTCCCATCAAAAAAATTAGGCCACACGTGTAAAAAAAATAATGGACAATCCCTTTAACCCCTTCCCGCCGATGGCATTTTTTGATTTTCGTTTTTCGTTTTTGACTCCCCTCCTTCTAAACCCCATAACTTTTTTATTTCTCCGCTCCCAGAGCCGTATGAGGTCTTAATTTTTGCGGGACAAATTTTTCTTCATGATGCCACCATTAATTATTCTATATAATGTACTGGGAAGCAGGAAAAAAAATCAGAATGGGGTGGATTTGAAGAAAAAATGCATTTCTGCGACTTTCTTACGGGCTTTGGTTTTACGGCGTTCACTGTGCAACCAAAATGACATGTCCCCTGTATTCTGTGTTTCGGTACGGTTCCAGGGATACCAAATTTATATGGTTTTATTTACATTTTGACCCATAAAAAAAATTCAAAAAACTGTGTTAAAAAAATTTTTTTCTAAAAGTCGCCATATTCCGACGGCCGTAACTTTTTTATACGTGAGTGTACAGGGATGCATAGGGCGTCTTTTCTTGCGGGGCCGGGTGTACTTTTTAGTTCTACCATTTTCGGGAAATGTTATTGCTTTGATCACTTTTTATTCAAATTTTTATCGGAATCAAAACAGTGAAAAATCGGCGGTTTGGCACTTTTGACTATTTTTCCCGCTACGGCGTTTACCGAACAGGAAAAATATTTTTATAGATTTGTAGAGCGGGCGATTTCAGACGCGGGGATACCTAACATGTATATGTTTCACAGTTTTTAACTACTTTTATATGTGTTCTAGGGAAAGGGGGGTGATTTGAACTTTTAATACTTTTTATATTTTTTTATATTTTTTTTTACTTTTTTTTTTATTTTATTTTTTGCATTTATTAGACGCCCTAGGGGTGTTGAACCCCAGGGGGTCTGATCACTAATGCAATGCATTACAATGCTAATGCATTGCAAAAAATCATCCTTTCTTTTGCAGGCTGCATAGACCAGCCTGCAAAAGAGAGGATTTGCAGACAAGCCTGGGAGCCTTGTACAGGCTCCCGGCTGTCATGGCAACGGTACGTCAGCCCTGGAGCATGCTCCAGGAGCCGGCGATCCCGGGCAAAATGGCGGCGCCCATGCGCCGCCGGGAAAATGGCGCCTTCCGGCGCCTTTGACCGCGGCGCCGGAGGGGTTAATGCCTTAAAGCAGTAGACACCCGGCGGCTATGGCGGCCGCCCGGCTCCCGGGGGGACGCCATAGTTACAGACCCGACATGCGGTGTTTCAGAGCTGGGGCCGCCCTCATTGCTGCGGAGAGCTCATTTGCATACCGGTTAAAACCGGTATTTCTACGGAACGGCGCGGCGGAGACCACCTCTAAAGGTAGGAGACGAATAGCCTTTCTTAAGGCTATTCCGACGTGTTCATTAGAAAAAAAGGTAGTTTAATGGTAGAATCCCTTTAAGGAAGAATTGGGCAGGTTTCATTCCCTATACCCAATACTTTGTTCTGTGCGGAGAAGTCTGGCAGTGCCTTATTCCCACTTCCCATTTTTGTGTATTAGGGAATTTTGACGACTAGCTGTCCACCTTTACATTATAATTGGTTTATATGTTGTTGTTTTTTTTACATTTTAGCACACATTGAGGAGATTCCCAAGACCTTAAGTTGTACCTACTGTACCAAAACCTACTGTGTATTAATTAGAGATGAGCGAATACTATTCAAAACTCGTTTCGAATACCTCGCTCCCACAGGAATGCATGGGAGCGGCCGTACAGCAAGGGGTTAAGGCGCCAGTCGCTCCCATGCATTCCTATGGAGCGAGGTATTCGAATCTAGTATTCAAATCATCTCTAGTATTAATTGCTATATCCATTCTTTTTCATGAGCATAAATAGGAGTATGAGTCAACCCAATCACTGATACGCTGGGTTCACACTTGCGTTCAGATTTGTGTGCTTTGGATCCGCTCAGGAACCCGAAAAACGGAAACCATATCTGCTTTAAAAGGTTTACATGCGGAAAAGTTGTGGACCCCATAAATTATAATGGGGTCTGACAGGTTTCCGCCCGAAATCGACCAAATGGTCAAACAAACGCTAGTGTGACAGTAGGCTTACTACCGTTAGTGTATATTATCCTTCTGTTTGACGCCATTAATTAATCAAAATAAAAGATGTTTTCTTATGGCGAATAGGCTTGAGCCACCTAAAACTGACAAAATTCACTGATCATCTAATGTATATTGGGTTTCCAGACCACTTTGGTAGTCCATGTCTTAATTGTTTATGGCCAATTTAAGGATTTTATTTTACTTTACCTGATATTATAGCTGAAATCTACTTAATCTTTCCTAGTACCTGTTAATATAAAATGAATGAATTGCAGCATTACTTGATAAGACCATATATATATATATATATATATATATATATATATATATATATATATATAAAACTGAAGTGTATTATTACTGTGAGGGTCACCTCTGTTAATGAGAAATATGCACTGAAAATAGTTATGTCTGTGTTCTAGAAGTTACATCCTCAAATAAAGCGGAAATACAAAGCAAAAAGTAGCAGATCTGAAAGGAAACTGTCTCCAAATGACAAAGAACTTGTCCTGCTATGTCGTCCAGGGGTTGGTCAGTGATGGATAGCATTTGTCCATACTATAGATTCTGTAATTGCATGCACTGAAATGCTATTGGCCTTTATGTCTTGTGCTGAAAATATAACATTCTTTCACGGAGAGAAAGAAAACAAATGTATATCAATCTGTCTATTTGCAACAATGGCACTAAAACCTAGAGCTGTTCTGAAAGCAGTAAGTGCACAAGCATGTGAAAGCATGTATTTCCTGGAGGTTGGGGAATAAAGGTTAAGTTTATTATATTGCACATAGCAGAATGAGTCACAGCTAAACATATGCTAGCAATCAGAGGTAAAGTTCTGTACATTATAAGAATACAACGATTTGGTATGCTCAATGGAATTCTACTATTCTCTCCAATGATTAAACCCTCTGAGTGCAGAAGACTGGGTCAGCAATGGGCAGTACTTTGTTAGGATAACATTACGGCCCCTATTCATTATGCCATGAAGTTGTTTCGCAGGACCTGGAAATGGTTCACCTCCATTCATCACTGCTATTGAGGGGTTTAACATTACCTTTGCTCTGGTGAGGTCAATGGGTAATTTTATTAGTTCTAGAATAGTGGTGAAGGCATCTTTCTATATCACAGAGAAAGTACTGAGTCTATGACATTTCTCATAAATGTACCATACTATTATTAGTATTACCAAGTGATATGTATGCACTACTAGCAATTGCCTATCATGCTAATCTTTCTGTGTAAAGTAAAGAGATCCACGACTTATGTTTTACTCATAGATATAAAAACAGAATGTCTGTAATTGTGAAACTACCATACATGATAATAGAATCTGCTAGTCGGTGCTACCAAGATATAATAGATGTCTCTGATCTTTCCCTTCTGACCAAATCATCATGTAGATAGATTGAGAAAAAGAAAATGTTTTTACAACATGGAGGAAGGGACTTTAAATGTCGCATTTTCAATTTCTATTTACAGAGACACTTCCTATAAATAACATTGGACAAATGCAGTCATGGAAGGAAGGACAGTTTGGTGCCACATCCTGTACTCAATGCTAGCCCTTCAACACTGAAGAGAACTGCCTATATGTCAGTCTGTAAAAGAAGATCCAACATATCCAGGACGTCTTACTTCTCTTTCGTTCCCTCTTTAATTCATATTGCTCACTCTCTCTCTCTCTTCCCCACTTTTTGCTGAATAATGGCTTAGGGGAACTTTATCCTCTAAGGTTCTAGGTTGTTGCCATGCACTAGTAGCATTCTTACATACAACATACATTAAAGTGTTATACAGTTTCAGCAAATAAGTATTCTTTAAAAAGTTATACAATTTTCCAATACACTTTCCTGTACAAATTCAACAAGGTTTTCTGTGCTTGATGACCTTCTTCTTCATTTACTTCCAGTGGCTAAAAATCAGTCCATGGTCATATGATGAACACACAGGTGCATGGCTTGTTACATAACAGACCTCAGACTACTGTGACTGTAACGAGCTGTGCACCTACGTGTCCATCAAATGACCATGGACTGTATATCACATGACCATGGGCTGATTTATAGCCACTGGAACTAAGCAGAATGACAGCAAGCAGAAATTTAGAAAACTGTGAGGAATTAATATGGAAAATTGTAGAACTTTTCATTATATATATATATATATATATATATATATATATGCAATAAAATGTATTTGCTGAAACTGGACAACCCCTTTAATTCAGCTGCTACCATACCACCGTATGAGTAACTCTTATCCTTACTTACTGTTTCCACCTACTTTCTCTTCTAGATTGTAAGCCCTTGTGATCAGGGTCCTCTTTTCTACTTGTATCTGGTTAGTCATCTAGTGTTTATTGTGCTTACTGTTATAAGATAAGATAAGATAAGATAAGATAATCCTAATATTATAAAATACAAATGCTCCAAGGTAGAGGCATTGCAGAGACCGTAGGTACAGATAAAAAGGTAGAGGTAAGAAGTAAAAAAAAAGTAGTAGCAGGGGTCTCACAACTTAAATATCTATCAGTTCTCTGTATGGAATGATCTCCACATAGCTCGGTGTTGGTTGTACAGCCTAACCTTAGCGGGGAAGAAAGACCTCCGATAGCGCTCCTCACGCTTAGGGTGAAAGAGTCGTTCACTGACAGTACTGCCCAGTGTTATCACAGTCTCATGCATGTATTATACTTGTGCTATACAGGTAAACCCCTACACAATGTGCCACAGAAAATTAATGATATAATAATATTGCTTTGGCTTCTACATTTTTGCTCAACAACCCATCCTTTTGTACAGTTTATATAGTTTATCTGCAACCAATCTTTAGGCTTTTAGCCTGTTTGCAATCTCTACCATATCTATATTAAAGAGGTCTCCTACAATAAATAAATAAATACATAAAATATGTAGCAATAAATTATGTTGCAAAAAAATAAAAGTTAAAATAAAGTTCTAAATAAATATTCAGAAATTGGGCAACTTATGGTAGACACTTATTACCTGCCTATTCCATATTGTGATATACAGCATGGTTCCCAAAGATGTCCGACTTTTGAAGCAGACAGCAAAACCCGATATGTAGGATTTTGCTGTCCACTTGAAAAGTCGGACATCTTTGGGACAGTTAAGCACAGACAGTAAAAGAACGCACCCGATGTCCATTTAAATCAATACAAAATGTCACGGACACAGCTAGTGTCCGATGCTAATGTCGGCACAAGATTTTGAACGGACATTAGCAGCGGACACTAGCTGTCGGACACCGACGCTAGTGTGAACGCTCCCTTAGTTAAAGAACCAATTGTTATTGATGTATCATAATAAGTCTATCATGGCTGACTATAATGGCATTAAATTACCTATATCTTTCCTAGTTAGTTCCTATGTAACTGTATTTATCGTTTTCCATTACACTTCAGTAATACCATAAAACACAATAGCCATTAAAATAATGAAATCTGAAGTTAAAGCTTGGACCAAAATTCAACATACATTTTGTTCCTCCAAAGCTGAACTTCTCAACCAGAAACTGAAAATTAAATTACAGAGGATGAAGAAAGTGTTTTAGGTTTCCCATAGGGAGGATTAGATTCTCATGCGTATCAATAAAACCCCAGACGTATCCTGCTAGATTACAAATTTTAAAAAATCCTTTCATCTCGCTCATAATTTACTATGTTATTCGCTGCTTTACGGACTCCATATTAATAGATCCAACACAGAATACGTGTAATATAATGTTGTTATAAGAGACTTCACATTTTACTCCCCTAAAATCAAAGTTTTATAGGTGAAGTTGTAAACTTTTACTGCATGTATGTTCAATTAACCCTGATAATTCTCTGGGGATGCAATGACATGTCTAACACTAGATTGTGTTCCCATCATTTTGACGAATCTAATATATATATAATAAAGATGATGACAGACAATACTTCATTTTTAGGAGTTCAGACTTCCATTTTAACAACTGAGAACCCGCCTTTCATTGATATTCAGCAATGACGCAACAAGCCATTAGTATGTGTAGATATTGCCTGACTGTCTCACAAATAGCACCGCTAATCCACATAACACTGGAGTGCAATACATCGTTCTAGTTTTCACTAGCTGAAGTGTTCACTTGAGAATAATAAGCCTGAAAACAAAACTTGATGAAAAATTATTTTCCACTTTGTCTTTCAAAATTGTGATATTCGTTCATAAAACTAGACCTACAACAATATTAGTCACTGATATTTTATTTAGAATATACATGTATGTGTGGGTGACTATATATTTATATACAGCCCCAGAGGTATTACAAGATTTAATGCAGCACAGCTGTAGAACTGAAAAATAGGTCATGATAGCAATGGACTTTAGCCAGTACTTACATACAACCAAGCTACAGACTCTTCCGCCAGGTATCATGCTTCCTACTGTGTCAAGTCTCCTGGCTGCTTTGTGAGAAGGTCACAATGTTTCCAAGGGTTCCAAACCTTTAAATCTTTTTTTTATTGTAGTTTTATTGGTAAATTCAGCCAACTTACGTAGCACTGAGGAAAGTCGAATTTTGGAAGTTAAGATTTTCAACTGAAGCATGGTGTAAATAGAGAGCGATAGTTTTCTAAAAGTTTTCCAAGTTAGCTGAAGGTCTTAATGACTTAGAATTTTAGTGACCTAAAGCTGACCATAACCATTAGATTTTAGACTGCCATCCATTGTAACAAACAAGCTGTGGTTCGTTGTTCAATTACACTTGGAGGAAAATGGTGGGGAATTTGGTGGGGAATTTTCCACGCTGAAAAAAATTCCACACCAAATTCCTCACCATTTTCCTCCATGTGAATGGACCCTTACAGATGAAAGTTATGGGTGTGTGTTAGTAGTACAACTACATGTTCACAAAAATCGGCCACATGTCTATCAGTCTAGCCCGTACTGAACAGGTCACAGCATACAGATGGCAGAAAAACTCCAATACAACAGATTTTGCATGTGATGGATGGCTGTATGGGACAAATTTTTGTAAGTTTATGTATGAACAACCATCAGAAGACAGATCATGTTGTGCTATATTTTATAGCTGGCTGTACTTGTGGTTATTGAAAATAAAATAAATTATTTAAAAAAAAGATAGATCACAATCTGCAACTTTAGCAGTCCAAAATCTAATATATATGGCATGCTTTAGGGTTGTGTACAGAGAAGAGCTATATTGCTTACAGTCAGAAAATGACCTACGTGTTATCTCACGTTTCTAACCTTACTTTTACGCACATGTAAAAGAATAAGTCTATGGCGCTCTCCGAACATCATCTGTTCTTTATTTCACAATATTAAAAATATATAATAATTAAATAAAAGCATATTACTTTGTATCATTGACAAACAGAAAAAAAGCACAACATGCTCAAAATTCCAAAACGTACTTATTTCTCCTCATTTTCCTCTTCTATCTGTAGACTATTAGCACTGTATGTACATCATTAGCAAAAAGCTATGGGCTATTTGGATGGTTAACTAGAAGCTATTTACTGTGCTGACAATCCTATCTCAGGCTGTTAACATGTTTATTTCCCAGCTGGGCTAGAAATGATTGTGGACATGTAAAAATGGTTCAGTTTCCTGTCATAACTTATTTACAGTGAAACCGACGTGTGAAATTGTACGAAAAGGGTAAAAATGATACTTAACATCTGTTTGCGAAAAATCTAGCCCCCAGCTCAAAATGCAAATGATAGTAACACACTGGGTCAATGTGGAAAAGCGGAGCAGTATGTGAGCATCTACAATCTTCACAATAACAATTATATCAGTACTAACATAGTGATTTCTAGAAAAAAAAAAAAACACCATTTGGAAAAGTTCATGTGGATATATTCTACTATGCCAGAATCAGTGTAGTGGCGCCAATTCAAGGATGCAAAGAACTAGAGTTGGCGGTAGAGGTGAAAGGATGCGTTTAACGCCCTGCGCACACAACTGCACTTTTTATCCACAACTACTGATCAAAGTACGATCACATTCATTTCTACGCACCCTTACACAACATCTGAAGTTTTTGTCGCTGTATATTCAGGCCATAGCGAAAAGCAGGCAAAATATGGAGCAGGTCCGTATTTAAGGCGCAGCCCATTTCTTCCAATGTATGTGTGCCATCCATAAAAATTTTATTGAACCATACACTGAATATGGTCGTGTGCATGTAGCGTTCAGGTATAGCGTATCCTTAGTTAATGTATCCCTGCTGGTGTATACAATAAATGAGCACACAGGGGTGCTATGGATTCTATATCCTGTATTACAGGACCTCTGCCTCTATTACATATCTGTATACACTACTCAGGCATCTTGCTGTGTATGTTCTGTGTTGCAGAACAGAAGGATTTACATGCAGTATGCGTTATTAGTAAGCAGGATAGCTATTCTTTTTTATAAAAGAATTACAAATACAATTGACCAGCCCCCTTAAAGGGATTGCTTCATCAGAGACAGCCCCTTTAAGAAAGCACACCCAGTTAGACATTGCAGGGAAAATGTAGTATTATACAGATACCAGTCGCATCAATGGTTGTTGATTCTGGCTCTGATGCCTCAATTCATAGTATAGCATGTATAGCAAATAATAATCCACAAACACGTAAGCTTTTGGATACATTAATCACAGAGATTTTAAATTTTTCTAAAGAGTAATATTAAAAGTACACTTTTATTGCATTTAATTCCTGAAGCTGGATTACATTGTTGTAATGTAATGTTTTAAGACGTTATAACAAACCTTTATATGTGAAAAGTGCATATAGGGAGTCTTTCAAAAGAACCCAGCTTATAAACCCCGGGCACATAGATAGGTCAGAGTCACCTGAATCAAACTGTCTTCCCCACTTGTGAATCAGTGCCTCCATTACTGAGATCTCTACTTATGCCAATATGCAAGAGCTCTTTAGAGCAATGAGGGCGTTCCACTGCTTCAAAGAGCTAAACAACAACGCCCTTGATGCTCTGGTAAGCTTATTTTTACATTGACAAAAACATCAATATCTCGGCAACAGAGGCAGCGATTCAAACATTGTGATCCATGCGACCCTAATTCATCTATCTGTAGGGCTGGATTGATATGCTCGGGTCTGGTGACAGACTAACAAATATCATAGTAGGTCAGGATGGAAAAAATTGTTGTACACAGTACAAATACAACGGTTGAAATTCAATACAAATATTTTATTCTTAATATATTATGGCTCAGTTGTGTATGGCACAGTAATAAAGCTCTCATACCAGTGCCTGTGATTTCATAGGAAGGTATAAGGGGAGGGGGGCATTCCTATGGACTGCAAAAAAAAGTCAGTGCATGCCCCATCAGACGTCGTCTTTTTCTTTTAGGAGTATTACTCTAGGGGAGAATATAGAATATTTCTGTACATACCAATTACCCATACACAGTCTGTGCACAGGGCCCTGCCATGTGCTTTAGTCACTATGATCATGCCAGGTGTCAGACCTCTGTATTCTGTCCCTGAAAATATATTGTAGTTTTCCATACAGGCAACTATGAGCTGGCAGATTTCTTTTTTTATACTAGAACTTTGCATGAGTGCCAAATACCAAAGCTGGTGAATGAACATTTTTAACTCGGCCCTTAATACTTCTAATAAAGTACTGCAGACACACACAATAAAAACCAGATGCTGGAAACAGTGACCTTTCCTTTTTTCTTACTCAATGGGCAGAAGCAGAGTTGGCTTCTGAAGTGATCACCTTTATTTGTTTTTCCACGTTTCGCTCCTGTTGCTTTTCCTAAATTAATTTGCTCTTTTAAGTAAACTGACAACAGAACGTAAGATAGTGAAGATCTAAACATGAGGGCTTAATGTAATGGAGGTTCTCCTTTCACTCTTGGTTGGTTTATTGAGATTTATGGAATGTCAAGCAAGTTAATGGATAAAACTTATATTAATCCCACTTCTTCGGTCTGAGGTGAATTCAGCCATGCGCATACTGTACTATTTATAGATGGCGGAGATTATGATATACACCAGAGTTTATTGACGAAATTGCTTGTACTATTCAACAGATCGCTCTGGGAATAATTACACGGGCAATTTGCAAAACTATCCTTCCCATAGAAGCTCTATTGGCTAAAGCAAGCATAAATGAATGCACAGAATGAAGTAAATTATTGTGAATTATAGTTCAAGTCAGAAATGTCTGTATACATACAAAAATATAGCTAGGTTTTCCTGAACCCTGGACAAATTTCAATTTGGTGCCTGCCCCCCATTCCCCTTTCATCTAATGCTTTAAAATATAATCACACATTATGGCAATGCAGCCAAAACTTCCACCCATCCATCCAATGTGACAAATTTGGTGGGAATCACACCGCCTTAGTTGCTAACAGCCCTGGAAAATAGGTAGGAAGGAGCATGGCCAATCACAAAGGAAGCAGGGTTTAGGTAAATTTACCAACTAAGATGTTGGTTTGTTGTTGTTCCCTGGATGGAAGAGGGCAGTCCCAGAGGCAGGGATTGGGTAGGGATTTGGGGATTTTGTTGGTAAATATGCCATTCTGTATCCAGATAAGAGGGATTATTCCTTTCATTCCCAAGCCCATAACTCATACAGCAGACTGGACTATATATTTCTCCCACATGCCCTCCTGCCGGAGGTGACCGTAGCTAAGATAGGTAATTCCTTTCTTTCTGATCACTCACCCATCACATGCTCGGTAATACTCTTCCCCCTCTTCTCATCGCCCCAACTCTTGGAGGCTTAAAGAATTGCTCTTTCTTGATGCTCATTGGTTGTAAGATCTTAAATAAGCCATACTTCACTTTGGCCTGGATCACACTCTAGACACTACCTCCCATCCCATCCAATGGAAGGCTCTGAAATGCATCTTGAGAGGGGTCCTAATAAAACACAGAGTCAGACTTAATAGAGGCCAGTCTGAGACTACAGGCAAGCTGTCTTCTGGCTCGTGCAGTCCCTAAAACACACTCCACCTCCCATATCTCAAATACACGCCGTGTATTCCTTCAGTTTGGCTCCAGGAAGTATTACACATCTGGAGTATGGAAGACCTTCTCGCTGAACTCAAACAAAGCCACTCCTCACATCAGCAGGTGTGGCTCCTATGGGACACCTTTTACTTACTCCAATACCTTTCAATCCAACTTCTTCACCTCTTCTACTGATCCCTCCATCCTTACTCTACTAATTTGTTCCCTTAATTTCTCCAGGTTTCACTTCCCATTGATATTGCTGTCTGTTAAACTCATCACCATCTTAATATCTATTTACTTATCCCTAATTGTTGAGAGGTAAACTTCTCCTTTAACGGTTTCATACTTGTTTGCAGCAATATTGCTTTCAAGTTATACATCTCCACTGTGTCAGAGCCTTATGTCCCCTCTCTTTTTAAGATAAGATAAGATATTCCTTTAATAGTCCCACAATGGGGAAATTTCAGTGATACAGTTTCATAGATGGTACAGTAGTATATAACAAGAGAGAAACACATACAAGCTCATGGCAGATAGAGAAATCCTAGGAATCATAGCAACTAAAAAAGAAAGAAACAGACACACTGCAGGATAATTTAGTTCTCTGTGCGGATTGATGTTAATAATAATAATTATTATAATAATAATAATACAGCCGACTTGGTTGTAGGACACGAGGAGGGGGGTCACAGCATGTGGATATAACAAGCAGAAATTTTTGCAGAGGTGGGGGACATATGCAGCTATCATGATAACATGTGGCAGTTCCTTTGGTAGGTGGTGAGATCTCCTGCTCACAGCTGATAGTTCGGTATCTTGCATCAGCACTATTGTCCTTTTAACCACAAAAAAATGCCCCAAATGTCCTTCATCACAAGCCGTCCTCCTCCTCCTTACCACAGTGTTCTACTGCCCCAAGGAAGTCAGAGACCATCCGGGTATACATGGTGCTGCTCTCTTGACAAGCTTCCATAACTCCTGGGGTAGGTGGGTGATGGTTTCCAGGCTGTAGCAGAGTCCCACGTGTCCACAGTAATAGAAAGAAATCCCAGTCAGCTGTAGCATCTTCACACATCAGCAATTGACGCCAAAAATCATCTCCTTGAACGAAGAAGTCCGCATTTCCATGTAGGTTTCTCTTCCATGCCGCATGTTGAGCCATGCTGTCCTAGCAGGGGGGATGGTAACAGGCACATGTGGAAACCAGCTGAACCAGCTGAACCAGGTTTTACTCCCTCACTTCCCGATCTTCGAATGTTGTTCTCCCCACATTACTTGCCCTTTCCCTTCTCCCCATCCCTTACCTCGTTCCCAATGTATATTAATGTATATGTTATTTTAGGCCTTGCCCATGCTGTATTTACTGATTAAAACTGAATAAAATGTTTATTGAGAAAAAAAAAACTACTATGCAGCATACTGATTTTTTTTACATTGTGGCCTATGGTCAAATTATGCCACATCAAGTCTTGACCCTATATTTCTTCTTTACCTGCTGCATCTTCTTCCCTCAGCTGTAATTCAACCGTGGCATTCACTCTGCAAAGCATAACTTTGGCTCCATACTGATCTAGTCTCTAAGTGGACGACATACTTCTTTAGACCACTACATCAACCCTCCCCTCCACTCCACATACTGAGCAACAGCACAATGATTAACCTCACACATGCTCAGTCATTGCTATGGGAGAAGCTAGCAATACTGTTCAACAGCCTGCCCACTTGTGTGCACTGAAGGGCGTGTACCTAAACAGTAGTAACACTATTCTCACTGTGATGTCACTGTGTCCAAGTTCTGTAATATCACTCTGGAGACGGTTAGTGGGAGCATAGCTTTCTAACATACCATATGTGACCCACAACTTCTCCAGAAGAATTAGTTATCTCTCCTCCTAGCCTTGCCCCACCTGTCCCCTATGGCTAAGACACAGATATATACTGTATATATACTGTGTAGCCATTCTGTCACAATGCAATCCAAGTCAGTATTGGTTATATTCATCAAGGTTGCCAATTTCCCATTGTTTCTCATAGGATTATTATAATGAGTTCTGATTTATTAGTCTACACACTAAAACTGTCTTTCCTTTCTATCTATTCATTTAATCAGTATTTTACTTATGGCTTAAAGGTCTTAAAGATACGATATAATATGGTAATAAGAAAGGTGTTCTCGTAAATGGCCTTTCTGGGCTTATAAAACTGATATATCCTTTGGATTAGATATAAATTAGAGATCAGTGGGGCTCCAACATCTGGGAACTCCATGGAACAGCTATTGAATGAAAGGAGAGCAGCACATGAGATCTGTTTCTACTTCACCAGCGATGCAATATCACATTCACCTGTCACATGGCCTGTTTGCAGCTCAGCCCCATTCAATTGAATGGTCACAGTAAAATGTACTGCACCATGGTTGGCTTCCAGTGTAGAGGCCGCAGCACTCATCCATATGCTGTGATCTCTTCAAAATAGCTAAACCACAGGTTCCTAGGTAAACCAGGATAACCTCCTTAATAACATAATAAATAACACATGCAAGTAAGGGGCTAAAGTTGGTAGAAAATCCCACATCCTCTATATCTAAATCATAAAAGTCTTGTATAAATGTGGCAAGAAAAGCCGTGACCCCAACTGTGACAAAGTCACTGCAAAAAGACAAAATACATTCACCACTTTTTATTCTATATGAGGGTGCAGTTTTCTGAACTTCTGTTATTTGGTTCCCAAAGGTGCCTCCCCCCCCCCCCCCAAAAAAAAAAAAAAAAGAAAAATTAAAAAAAAACAACAACTCTGACAGCAGATGTCAAGGTAGAGAAAGATGGATCCAATTTGGCAGCGCTTTACTCCCCTCTCTCTATTATGAACACATGCATTCTTGGCCAAATGTGTAAACAAGTACTACAGCGGTGTATGGAAAGTTTTCCAGATTGTGGAGCAGAATACAGAGCCATATAAGATTACATAATTACATTGATACTCAATTAAAATGACTACTTCCATAACAGATCTATTTAAGATCAAGCTGAACATACAGTAGCTTATTTCCACATTCTGAAAATGTACACATTGTGTAAAAGAGCAAAGCCATAAAACACATGGAGTCCCCTGCCTGCAAAAAATGTATTTAATTAAATGAACACGACAGTGATAAAACCACTAGCATCCAGTTAGAACATTGCATCACTGGGGAAAGTGACTCCAGATGTCGGCATTAAATCTTACAATTGCTCAACATCACTGCAAGCTACAGTATCAATGTAGACCCAAACCCAAAGGATTCTTTGAATGTTAAGTATGCTGTAAAGAAATATGTCACTTAATGAAAACATAACACCCTAAAAATTTATGGTTTGTGGTCTAAACTTATTTTTCCTTTAGAAAGTCACATCCAATGGCTCAACCTGATCTGATCTGTTTCACACTCTGTGCCTTTAATAAGCAACCAAACACGGATCAGCTACGCCTTGTATAGAGCTGGTTATAAATCACTGGGCGAATTGTTCATTCTGTTTGAATTATGCCAAGGTATTTATTCCATCAAGTCTGGAATTCCCTCCTACAGTCAGTCACCTGCACTCTGCGGTTGTGTTTTACTATATTCATGCAATAGAGCATAATATATATTTATTTATTGGGCTGGAATACAAGCCAAGTATCTAAGAGCAACTTGTCTTAGTGGTACTTTGTTGCTAATTATTTTAGTAAGGAGTACACTACCTGTATAGCTCTCTCCTCCTTTCCATAACTACTGAATGGAATATTATAAATTGCTAAAGATCAGTAAATTGAAGAGATATTCCAGTAATATTAAGTTATGATAAGTGGGAGGTAGAACACTGGGACGGCCACCTATTGCCAGAACATTGTCCATGTCTCCCATTTTCCACAGGAAAAGTTAAATGGGGTGGCAATGCACATGCGCAAATGGTGTTCAATTTAAAGGGGTATTCCCATGACGCTTGTTCACTAACCTGCATTCTGTTATGCTCTCTTCACTTCCTGCTTTACTCGGCACATTGGTGGGCGGGGTTTCACTTGCACAGAATTGGTTGTAAATGAATTACCACAGTGTGAAGCTGATGTAGCAGAGCTGGATTTGAGTCAGTTTGCATTACATACAGAGGTAATGGACTCCTTATCTCAGCCCTTATAGCCAAATTCAATTAAACCGACTGATAAGAGCTCAGAAATCCCAGAGCTCTCACCTCCCCTGTTTGTGTCATTTAAGTAGTGGAGCTTCTCAAACAGCTCAGAGCTGTTCCCAGCCCCTCCCTCTCCCCCTGAGAGCAGGCAGCTACTTCACTTGACAAATGAGCAGATAATCCCAAGGGTCATAGAAACGGAGTATGTGAACAATGAAGTGAATAAATTAAGATAGCGGCCAAACAAAGCAGTTTTGCTGAAGCAGTGTATTTAGGAAAAGTCTTAAATCCACATAAACTAGCAGTATAGATAGGATCCTTGTGATGGGACAACCCCTTTAACTACTCCTAGCAAAATCTTCCTGCTCAAGGAAACAGTGGACACAGGATCCCCATTCTGGAAACTGATGGGTGTCTCACTAGTTTAACCCCAGAACCTAACACTTACTGTATTACTCATCTATTTGAAAGGTTACTTGATATTTGATAATATAACACTCATTTTAGATAAATTACAACTTTGAACTCTTGTTGAAAATGGTGGATTTTTTATTTATTTTTTTTGAGGGGGAGGGGTTAATGGATCTTGTGGAGATATTCTAGCCAATAAATCCTACTGATATGTTAAAAAAAAAACTGGTATACAATTCTACAGTACAATGTTTTATGGAACTTAAAAGAGCGTTATATTATGACATTGACCCATTATTCTCTATGCATAGAAGTCTATGTAAATTGGAAACTACTCATGTCTTCCATTTGAACAAAGACTGTATGGGGGGGATACCTCCTTTTTATTATTATACATTTTTACATAGTATACATATATTACTATTTTGAAAATAGAGAATAATATATAGAAGTAAAATAAAGGCTCCTTTTTACACTTCTATTCTGTATAGATAATTTATTCTTTCTTAGTCAGCACCTTTAAATTTCTTCCAACAGGAACTATGCAGATGTTCTAGTGACCTCTGCCCCCCCTTTACTTCCTGTACATTGAAGAATTGTGTGGCAATTTTGCAAACTGTTATATTAAAATACAGTATTTGCTGCATTCTGGAAAGTATCCATGACTTGTTACTAAATAGCGTATCCCCACAAGCTTTCAGTTCTGTGCTACAAGGTAAAGCCAGAACACATGCAAACAGTTCAGAGCCCAGCGTTAAACTCCACCGATTCTGCAGAAGGTCTAAAGTTCACATTAAAAAGACAGAACATAGAAACTCTGAATGTTTGTTATCCTAACAAATCCAGGAAAGATTCTAGGAATTTACTAAAGCATTTAGACCCATCCGTTCTTATTATGTCTTGTGCACTAGCTTTTGTATATTCAGTGACATTTTGGCATAGGTATAATGTCTTCGAAATATTATTTATGCGTCTTATGGGCAGCGGGCAGTCTGTGCATTAAGAAAATAAACAGCAAGATTAAAGTTAGTTTTGATACATAACTTTTTTTTTGCTCCAGAGTTTCTCTTGCCAAAGAGATAATAATGTATAAATGCATAAAAATGTCTCTGACTGCAGGAACTCATACAACCAGTGAATAATGTTGGTGGCTTGGTTCACACAAACAGCACATTGTGTATGAACTCTGTGACTTCTTTCCATCACTTACAGTCCATCTCCATCAAAGAATAAATATAAAAGCGGAGATCAATTCTAATATAATATACGGGAATATTTAAGAGAATGGATAGGCCAATGTCTCAGAGGGTACACGCTGTATTAGGGTAAAACCAATTCCCAATCTGAACAACTCATGACCTGTATTCAGATACAAGGTTAGCTTCAGTATTTATAGATTGATTAATCAGGTATTCTAGAATCCTTTAACATTATGGAAGGGCCAGATAGCATTATAGAAGTAAAAATAAAAAAAATCAACTCTTCCTCATCTGCTAAAAGACCCCACATTCCACTGTTGCAGTCCCAGGGACTTATAGTCTTTGTTGGCCTAAAAGTGATGACAACATGTGTTGTTTAGTATCAGTTCGGCTGTATATATTGTTGTATCTCCCGCAGTAGCAGTGCTACTGCTGATGTTTGTACATTGATTTTATGTATCTATTATCATTTTGTCATGCAGTATACTGTATGCACTGAGGGGCATATTTGTCCTCCCGAAGAGTAGGCTTCATTCTACTAGCATGGAACAAAATCCTATAACTGAAGTAGGTTGTGTTTTTGAAGTGTTTTGCAACTGCATAATATTTTATATGTTGTTGTTATTATTATTATTCATACCAATATATTTCTCAAGAGTCCAATTGTTTAAATTAATCTATTTCCTGTAATTAAATTTCCTAATTTCAGACACACAGCCTCCTTAACACAAACATAGAGCCAAAAGGTCTACCAAAACACTTTTCCAGTATAATCTTAAGACAACCATACACACTCCATACAGATGTTGCCCTTGGTCGGGTCCAACATCAGGACCTGGATGTGAAAGACAGTCCATATATTCAGCAGGACACCTACAGACCTCTCTCACTTTTCAATGTCATATATTACTTTGGAGCTCCTCATTAGTAAATAGTCTGGAATCTTTATATTGACTTGCTTAATGTCCGTCAGTGTACAATAATGTAATTTATTTGGATCCAATATTTTTCCTTGAGCTTTGATGTTTTCTTGTAGAATTAACTGCACATAAAGTCATCGTAAGCAGTTGCTGATGTGGTATCTAAAGTTACAGCCACAAAAGCATATCCAAGAATAAACTCAGCTTACTGACTAACACTGTAGATCTTATCACATAAACACTAAACATTAAGATTGCAGGAATGTTCTCCATGGTATTGTGTACTCATTTCATGCATAAATGAATATGGAAGTTTACTGGAAATGTACTGAATGCTGCAGTCCCATGATATTGTTCATAAGGCTTCGCGCACACCACCATTTTTTGTTATCCGAGTGACTTCAGTTTTTTTTCATAGATGGCACTTGGGTAGCATTAGAATCAATGCTTTCCTATGGGCTTAAGTACAAGTCACTTTTTTAACTGATCAGTGTATCTCTTCCATTTTTTCAGGCCTTGTGAATACAACGATTTCAGTTTGGGCTCTGATGTGAGTGTCTATTTTTAATATTCTTGTTGCATCCACTTTTCACTGATATGTTTTTCTCCGATCACAGCTTTTCACATCTGTCTCTGCAATAGATCAGTGAAAAACAGAAGGCACTTAGATGACATCCATGTGCCATACATTTTTTTCAGTGATCCATAGACTTCAATAGGTAACTCAGGCCAGTAAAAATGGACTTCAATAAGACATATTCTTAAAAAAAACTAACAGATCGATCAGTTGAAAAGACTGATATGTACATGAGTCCATAGGAAAACATTGACTATAAAGCTAAATGTGTGCCATCCGTGAAAAAATGTGCTTGGACTCTTAGTGCATATTCATATGACAGGGCTCTCCAGCTGTGTGCTAGATGTTGTATTGAAGGCCTGAACACGGCCCCATAGACATAAATAGATCTGTTCTTGCATTGTCGTGTATATCTTGTCTATATGAATAATGTTAGTAGCCTGAAACAAACTTTCATCTGTACAGTGTGAAAGTTAGCTTTGCATAGCATACGTAATAAAATATATATATATATGTATATATATATATATATATATATATATATACTGTAAAGCTCTATTAATACTGTAAGACCAGGGCCCCTTGGGCTGGAAATGCCACAATTTGAAAAATTGCGACATTATACAGTACAGGCAAAGTGGATGGGATTCATGCAAATCCCATGCCCACTTTGTGTTTAAAACTGCAGTGCGGATACGCTATGATTTCCTAAACCGGCGCAGTTTTTGAAATCGTAGCATGTCAATTATATGTGTGGAAATGGCCGCCACAGTTGTTCCCGCAGTGCTTTAGCACTGCGTATTGTCCAATGGGGCCTTAGCCTAATTTCAACTTTGAAAGCTTCTTAATACACCTGGCATTTCAGATTATTAATAGAGATGAGCGAGTACTATTCGAAACTGCCGTTTCAAATACCACGCTCCCATAGGAATGAATGGGAGTGGCAGGTGCCCATCGGGTTAAGCGGCCGGACGTCGGCCCCAGCTGTGTCCATTCATTCCTATGGGAGCGTGCTATTCAAAATGGTCGTTTTGAATAGTACTCACTCATCTCTAATTTATTAACACTTGAAATTCTCATATTGCTGTCAGTAAATGGAAACAGTCGACATGTTATGGCTGAAAAATCATCCTCACCTAGTACTGACAACCTTGTTCTGCTCACAGCTGAAGATTGTTGAGAAGTGGAACAGCGACACATTGGTCCATGGGTTTTCTTTGAAATTGCGTTACAGTAAATAGCACTGTTATGCGTTACATTAAAAATCCCCAGATCTGCCATTAGTTTCTACTTATTAGGCCTTGACAGTGAATTATAATACAATGCGATAATGCTTTGAAATATTACTTATTCCAAACCATCAAATACACCAAAACAATCACTAAAAGTTCTCTTCCCCTTTGTAAATTTTTTTTAAATTTGACATGTTTTTCTAATATGTTTGTGATATAAAAATAAAAAGTATTATTACCACCTGTATATAAATCTGGAAACATTCCTAAATAAAATATACAGTATTTATCCCAAAAATTCTACAAATAAAAACTATAACTTTTTCCATGAAAAACAGGGACTCTTATGACTAGGTCCAGAAGGAAATTAAAAGGTTATGGCTTTTAAACAATAGTATTTTTTATTTTACTTGCATTACCTCCTTAAAATGTTTTATAAAAGTTGACCTCAATAGTAGTAATTTAGGGGGCCACATGGTGGCTCAGTGGTTAGCACTGCAGCCTTGCAGCTCTGGAGTCCTGGTGTTCAAATCCCGCCAAGGGCAAAAAACCATCTGCAAGGAGTTTGTATGTTCTCCCCGTGTTTGCTTGGATTTCCATCCCATATTCCAAAAAAAGACATACTGATAGGGAAAAATGTACATTGTGATCCCTATATGGGGCTCACAATCTACATTCCAAAAAAAAAAAAAAATAGTAGTAATTTAGTAATCAGAATACCTGCCAACCAATATGTAGAGTATATCTACCAGATAAAGCTCCTATATTTATATGAAGCCATTATACTCTCCATATGTTCCATCCGTTATCCACAATTTCCTATACAACTCCATAAAGAGGCTTTTGTCACAAAACGGCATTTGTAAAGCGATTCTTCCATTTTCGACTCTTACCTCAAGTAATGATACTTTTAGATCATTCTAAACGATTTTATTTCCCTCTTACTGATCTCAATTTAGCAATTTCCCCCGCAAAGAGTAAAGAAGGATAATGATAATTGCTATATACTAATTTTAGACATCTCCCATAAATGCGCCGGATTCTACATTTAGAAGTAATGACATAATTTACAGTTTTGCTAGAATAAACCGCATGGCTTTTACTAGATTTCATAGTCAAGCTCTAAAATGTTTAAGAAATATGGGCAAGAAGCAGCTAATACCCATAAAGGAGCCGTGAAAAAACGAAGTCACTAATGAAATCTGATGGAAATGAATATGACAGGGTAAATATAATTTTCGCTAAATTAGTCATAAAATGTTTATATATCTGGTGAGATGTTTTCATTTCTAAAGCATAAATAACTGTAATCCGGAGCAGACCGACAACACCAGTTTAAGAAAATAATTTACAAACTTCCAAGGACTTCAATGCTTTAAATAGTATCTAAAGTCAAATTCCAAAAATACAGCACATTCCTGACCAAAAATCGTTATTATTATTTGTCTGGATGTATGTAAATATGGCAAATTATGTCCATTCCAGTTCATGTAAAGATTTGTATCAGTCATTTCATGTAGCATACAGACTTGTACTGACATTAGTCATCTGGTATGTACTCGGTGATGTACTACAAGGACCACTACTCGCTTCCCACTTTACTTTTTCAGACACTTTAGCTGAAGACTGGTTTAGTGTCACCGATATATGTCAATATTGTAGAAGAGTCCTTCTTTTTTGCACACCATTAGTGTATATTGTTTTAGAATTCCATTCAGCATCATCAAATGAGGAATTTGTTTGTATGGAAAAGAACGAATTGTATCAATGGTAACAATAAACAGCAAAAGAGCAAACTTGTATGACCTAACCATTGTAAGTACAGCAGCCACTAAGCCAATTATAGTAAAGTAAGGTGGTAAAGGAGCCCTTCTGACACATGACGGAATTTGTTGAATTATTACTTTTGTACTGTACCACTACATTGCTAGCCATAATCTCCTGGGACGCTCTTTCATATCTGTGTGTTTTACTATAATTCTTTAGCAGGTGGTCAATATTTTGTCCATTGCTATGCTGCCACCTAGTGTCCAAACTGTGTTATGCTATATTCTGGCATTTTGTACATGCACAAGGACCTTTAAGATCAAAGGGTCTACGTGAAAGGTCCTTCAGACAGAGTAACGTAATATGAGCTGATCTAAAGTGGAGTAGTTAAAAGTAGGTTCTTCCTGCTTTAGTGTGGATCCAGTAGGTGGCGCTGCCTCGGCTCCAGTGTAAGTATTAAGCACCACCCTCCTGTGTCCACGTCATGCCAGGCAGGTTAGGGTTGCCTTTAAGAGTGGCACATTTAGTTACTGTAACTTGGAGCAGGGTGTAATAACAAACGCTGAGGCAAAGGATGTGGTGGGCTGGTGGGCAGAGCTCATCCATGTCAGAAAGCTAACAACGCCCATGCAGCTTCTGCTAGAGAGTGACAGAGGCATGTTATAATTTCAGTAAGAGATAGAAATTTTTATATTAATTGTGTCTTATTTAAACATTTGTACAAAACACAAGACCAGTATATAAGCTTAAAAAGGCAAGAAAGCAAAACATAAAGAAACAAACTTCAAAGCCTACACCACCTAAAAAGAGGGGAAAAAAAGAAAAGGAATAGAAAAATAAATCACAAGAGTAAACAAATCATAGAGTAAAGTCACATTTCTTCTTAAAACTACATTATGAGAAGTCTCTAAATGTGACGTTGTTTCTGCCTATAAAAGATTATTATCTGCTGAAACAGAGTGTATTAAAACAATAAAAAAAAAGCACAAGGGACAAAATATTTCCTTATTTATTTCTGCAGGAAAACGTATAATATCCCACTTGATAATGACATCAGTTTTTGGAAAAAAGACAACTTTCCATTTTCACTTTGTAAAATTTGCTTCTACATATATCACGAAGGTTGTGTAATGTCTCTTAAATACTATTTAGGGCAGTTAATGTGTTACTTTATGGTCAAAAGCTAGCCTGTTATTCTTAGACTGGTATGGATAAATCCGGAAATAATAAAAGATAAAATCCATTTATTTTAGAAAATTACTGTATTTGCCACAACCAGTCACTAAAATAGTGAAAGATATGAATGTCATAAAATAAGTTTTATTACTGCTTCCATGCACACTTGACTTTTACTATGTGCCTACTGACAAACATTTTATAGAATTCTTTGTGGATCTGACAATATAAAGTAGATTTAATTAAAAGGATGGGTAAAGCATGAAAAAAGAAGAAGTCATTTACAAGTGTATGTTAAAAAGAACCATCCACCCCCGCCGCCAAGTCCAACTCCTTGCAGCATTTAATAGGTGCTGCTCCACTGATTCTGGTACAGTTGGGATTGTTTCTGTAGTTCCCACCATTCTCAAGCAATAAGTGCTGTTAGCTTTGGGGCGTAATACGCTGTTTAGTCTCTCTACTGTCAGGAGGGCGGTGTCACGCAGTAGCAGGTAAGGTGTGTAATACTGAGCTCTGACACTGGCTGACTCTGATTGGAGCTCTGATCACACCCCCTGCCTGACACCGCCCACCTGACAGTACAGAACAGTAAGCAGCAGAACAGGCACCAAAACTAACAGCACTTATTGTTCAGGAATGGTGGGGGCTAGAGAAAAAAAAGTGTTAGAATCAGAAGAGCAGTGCCTATTAACAAATGGAAAGAATTGGAGGTTTTTCTCACTGGTGAAATTATGAGTTCAAATGATTCCAAGATATATTGGACACTGCCATTTTTAAAGTTGAATCTCAGGTCCAAATTTACAAGATATTAAGGTACTCAGGTACTGTTTTATCCCAAACTGTGTCCAATATAGTGAATAGCAAGCTAAACTTAGCCAGGACAATAATAAACAAGTATTTTCTATTATAGGCTACAGTTTTGAGAAACAGCTTTATATTTCTTGAATAAGAGGTTTTATTAAACAATGCAAACTAAGTATTCATGCCAACTACTGTATATTAGAAATTTACAAAGAGAAACAAATGGCATTTGTATAATGGATGCTGGAAAAGTATTATGAAGAGTCTAAGGCTCCACGCAGCACACAGAGAAGATTGAACCAGAGGAATAGGATCTGTACTCATCTGTACATGGCAGGGCTATTGAGTCGGCACCAACACCAATTCCTCTATGTAGTCCGACTCCACCTACATAAATGACTGGCAGCTACTGTAAGACAGCTCTAGTAAAATTACTTTAAAGGGAGTCTGTCAGCAGGAAGAATGATATGAAATAACAGCACCTTGTATGACTGCTTTTACATCACAAAGATACCTTTCCAATATTGCATTACAGCTCGTTTTTCAGTAAAATCCTGATTTATTCATATGCAAATTAGTTGCAAAGGTCTCTAGTGCCACCCAGATTCCCCCCCCCCCATTGCTTGAGTGACATCTCGCACTTTGCTTGCAGTTACGGTTGGTATCAGCAAGCACGGCCATCGCGTGGACTTTATTTATGGCAATGCTAATTAGTGCCGTTCATGTACTTGTAGAGACAGACAACAGACACTACCTTTTTATATTTGTTTAGCCACTGTGTGAGACAGAAAAATAACAAGTTAACAAGCTATAACCAATAAATATAAGTGCAAACACAAGCTAAATATATCAATATGTAGCCAGCACCTCATCATGTGTCTGTGCCTATAGGAACATATCACAAAATCATATTTTTTTGAAAAGATGCTTCTCTTGTAATACTCATATCTGGACATGCTCAGTAAAGAGGACAGGTAAGTATACATCTGTATGTCAAATGAACAATGTGACTATTGGTTGATTCCTTGGAGTAGTGGAATGCGGCTATTTTGATGCAGATGAGGTAGGAATTGATGAACCAGAAAGATTATCAGTCTACATATGGAATGTAATGTTATTTCCATGGCCAGCAGGCGCAGGTTATACCATACAATTGGACAAGAATGTAAAGTATACTGTAAAACTATGCAGAAAATATGTAATGAAGAAAACGAGAGACCAGAAAAAGTGTCTTTGACAGACTATCCAGTGCTTTTGTATGATCTCAACCACAATGAACAGTTGTGGGATGAGCAGGTCTGTGAAAAACGCTGAATAAGCCAGTTTTACCACTTGGAATAAGTTGCTGAAGTTGAAAAGTGACAAGTAGAAACATCTGCAGAGCTGTAAATGCTGTAATTGTAGGATTGCTCGGTAAATGTAAATCAATCAATCCTAGTCAGTACATTGAAATTGACTTAACCCTTTATGGTGACTGCGCTGACTACCATTCTGATCAAATTAAAGGCGCCTTGATAAAATAATACAAAAATAATAATTAAAATATGACTATAAACTGTGCTGTCTACACTAGCTTTCATTCATTTTTATTTGATTACTCTTATTTTGGAATACGAGGCTTTCCATAGAAAAACACTAAGGTCATTTTGTGGTCATCACGTGATGTTAATATTATTGGCAGGTGATGTTGTGTCGCAGCTAAGCCCAAGACTAGTTACCAAAAAACGGTATACGGTATAAACTAAGAAATTGTCTGAGCCAATGCGGAACATAATAAACGCTGTTACTGTTTTCTACTACTAAAGTTTACTTATTACTATACATCAAGTCAAACAGGAATTTCAAGTGGTTTCATATGAGCTGTACCAGATCCAAATTCGGTGTTGAACCAGATACAAAGGCTATTTGTGTCAATTTATTTCATATGACAAGTCCAGGAAACATCTTGCATTCTATCTGCTCCTTAAGTATAAAGCTATTCCCTTATCACCTGATCCATATATAAACACAGGTCATTGAATTTTCCTAAATGTGATAAACAATCCCCTGGACATGACATGAATCTCCGATGCACACTCTGAGACAGGAAGTGATAATCTTTTTTTATTTAAAGCGAGGATGTACATAAACCCATAGAGACGTTCACGAGAAAGTTGTGCGGGTGAGCCATAAAATGTGATACTACTTTAGGGCTTAGCTCTATAAATATGTTGTTAGTGAAATCATTTTCTCAGTTTTGTTTCATTGGAAGACTTCTTTAGGTTTTCCCCCCTTACACCTGTATTGTGGCAAATCCCATATGGCATATGCTTTCACACCTGCACCTAACTGCTTTACATTGAGACATATTACGTGTATCTCTAGATATTCATGTAGCTATACATGTAGAGACTAATAAATTATCTGAAGATTTTTCAATATGTTCCAATCCGTATAACAGACATATGTGTAGAGCATTAGGTTAAACAGGGTGTGTCACATTGAAGATACATTACGTCTATACAATGCAGGAGCTTCTGCTCCCGCCTATGCTGGTGATATTCACTGTTCATTGACATTGTTATACGTGTGTTAAAAGAAAATAGCTCACTATACATAACCATATTGTAACTCTCTACCGTTGTGCAAAGATCTTTTGCTGCATAAAATTGTATTTCATCTAGATTATACCTGCTATAGAATCGTTGCAAAATTCTTAATAAATGTGCTAATGTAATCTTTTTTATATAGAGAGTATATAGTGCTATAGTATAGCAAATCAGACCTGCAATTGCACTAGCTTTGGCCTGCTTTAGGCCTCACACTGTGGAAATGCAGAATTTTTGGCTGCTGTGGACATACTGCGGAAAGGAAACCCTGTATTTTACAGTAACAGCAAACTGAATGAGATGTGTTTTTGTTTTTGTTTTAAATGCAGCATATTAATATTAGTTGCAGAATTTAGCTGTGTTTTCCTTATAGATTTAATAGGAAATGTGGGAAAAAATTCAATGATGAATGCTTTGAAAAAAAAATATATAATGCACTGCATATTTTGCTTCAATTATACTTATATAGAAAATGCCAGCATTTCCGTAGGTATAATCGACATGCTGCAATTTACAAAAACACGTCATTGTCTAAAAGTGCAGCAAATTTTTCTGCAAAGTGTGGATGGAATTAACCAGAGTCCCATCCACTTTGCAGGTACTCTAAAAGCTGCCTTTTTAACCAAGAAAATCGCAAAATCACGGCATTCATGCTACATGGAGCCCCGGCCTTAAATTGATTTTCCAACTTCACATTGTCCTTAACTAAACATATATTTGCATAGCTTTTAGAAAGGCTATTCCAGATATATCTTTGTATGTTAATACTCTCAGCCGTTTTTGAAGTAGCCCACTGTAATTGATTAATTTGTTATTTAGCCAGCAACAAGCACCGGAAGTCCAGTGAGCACTGTCTGCTGTGTTTACACAGGGGGAGGCTGATGATGACTCAGCAGCCTCCCTGCCTTCACCTCCCCCTCCCCATGCACACACAGCAGACAATGCTCACTGAACTTCCGATGCTTGTGGCTGGCTAAATAGCATATCAATAAAAGTGGGCTACTTCAAAAGTGGCTGAGAGGATTAACATACAAAAGGTATGTCTAGAATAGCCTTTCTAAAGGCTATGCAAATAAATGCTTAGTTAAAAATGAGTTTTCCCAACTATAGAATCCCTTTATGGATGCTGTAGCACTCAAACATTCTCATTGTGCACAAGTCCACTCACATTGTGCACAAGTCCACTCACATTGTGCACAAGTCCATCTACCTGCATATGGCCAACTTCACTTAAATGAAACAAAGTTATAACAGCATGAACATTTTGCCTATCCCCTTCAGACTGAGAACCAAGCGCCATCAATGCTCAACTCAGCCTCAAACTCATCCTTACTGCATTATGCATTGAGAATGAAACAGCTCGGTTTCCAAAGACCCAATACTAATGACTACTGGGGGTCTAAGTAAGGGGGTCCCCAAGCGATCAGAAATGCATAGATAGTTCAAAGTCAAATGTGAAAAACTGTCACAGTTTTATTTAATAAATCTCCCAATCTAATAAATTATTAGATCACTTTATGCTAAAATAATTGTTTGCTATCATACTTACTTTTATTATTCTAAGACTTGATATTAAATACCGTGTTACTCTTTATTACAATATAATTCATGTTCTAAAGAGAGCTCTTCTAAAACTATTGAAATCTGCTTCTCCCGTCTACTATTCATATTTCAGCTCGGTATCTACAAGATATTAGAAGCAAATCGGAAATAAAAGTATATCCAAGTTTGAAGATGAAATAACCTTATATTTTACATAATCAATTTTTAATGACTCTCCTTTTTGCCAACTATTGTCTTACTGTCCAAGGAAATCTCATTTCTCATCCCCTCAGGGACTTGAGAGGCCGTTTTACATCCATCTGATTCATTCTCTCTTTATATCCAGTCCAAAGTTTAATGTCATGCTGCTTCAGACAAACATTACATTTTCTAATGAAAACATAGCGGACTTGGGATATTGTATTAAGTTCAGCTAAGACAGGTTAGAATTATTGATGCAAAAATGTGTATTTGTAGAATTTATTTTACTAACATCTAATTGTTTCAAAAGTTATACAGGATGAATGTGATGCCAGAGATTAAAAATAGTATATATGTTGTACTTATCAAGAACAGAAGACCACTGGTTATTAATCCTGTTATAACACAGATGCATTGTCCGGAGGGTGGTGTCGCGACTGAATCAGCCGCAGAATCTGCCTGAAGAAAGGACATACCAGTTTTTAATGTAATTTGAATATTCCAGAAAGTATATCAGGGGATATGGAATCAGACCAATAGATTTACCATAAAATAGATTTTAGCAAAACATTGTTTATTTGGACCAGAGCTCTCCTGTCTATCTTTTGCATGCACTTGGTTTAGCAAAACATGGCAGTCTTACTATTTGGGGTTCTGTTTCTTAGACTGAGGCTAGTCTTGTGGCAGAAGTGACCTTAATGGGTTCTTATGGACAATTACACAAGAGTACGTTTCACCCCCTTAATAAGTCCTAAAGTGGTATTAACCAGAAAAAAGCCACTGCCAGGGAGACTTCCTCAGTTCTCACATTTAAGAATGCACTCACCTCTGCACTCACCTCTGCACTCATATCTGCACTCAATCCCAAACAACTATTCACAACCTTCAACTCCCTCCTCCGTCCTCCTGCACCCCCTCCGACATCACTTATCTCAGCTGACGACTTTGCCTCTTACTTCAAAACTAAAATTGACACCATCAGAGACAGTCTCACCCTACTCCCCCTGACAACCCCTCCACCCAATTGCCCACTGTTCATCATCCTTGACCTGTTTCTCCACCATCACTGATGAAAAACTCTCCTCCCTAATCTCTAAATCCCACCTCACCTCTTGCGCACTTGACCCGATCCAGTCACATTTCATCCCCAAATTCACTGAAGTCTTTACTCCGGCCCTAACCCATCTCTTCAACCTATCTCTAGCCAATGGATCCTTCTCCTCTGCCTTCAAACACACCACATTCACACCTATATTTAAGAAACCGTCCCTCGACCCTTCCTCTCCAGCCAACTATCGTCCCATCTCACTGCTCCTGTTTGCCTCAAAACTGCTTGAGCAACATGTCCACTCCGAACTCTCCTCCTATCTCTCATCCAACCTGCTCTTCGAAAGACTACAGTCAGGCTTCAGACCCCGGCACTCCACTGAAACTGCCCTAACAAAAGTCACTAATGACCTTGTAACCGCCAAAGCCAAGCACCATTACTCTGTCCTCCTCCTCCTTGACCTCTCCTCTGCCTTTGACACAGTTGACCACTCCCTCCTGTTAGAAATTCTCTCATCCCTTGGTATCTCAGACCTGGCTCTTTCCTCTCCTCATACATCACCGACCGCACATTCAGTGTCTCCTACTCGCACACCACCTCCTCACCACGCCCTCTCTCCGTAGGTGTCCCCCAAGGCTCCGTCCTAGGACCCCTCCAGTTCTCCATCTACACCCTTGGCGAACTCATAGAATCTCATGGTTTTCAATACCATTGCAATGCCAGGTAACACCCAAATATACATCTCTGGACCAGACATTACCTCCCTGCTGGCCAGAGTTCCAGATTGTTTAGCAGCTATAGCCTCCTTCCTCTCCTCCCGCTTTCTCAAACTCAACATGGAGAAAATGGAGTTCATAATCTTCACCCCACCCCGTATGGCCCCTCCTCCTGACCCATCTATCAAAGTCAATTACCCCTGTACCACAGGCCCGATGCCTTGGGGTAACCCTGGACTCCAACCTATCACTCAAGTCACACGTTCAAACCCTCAACACTTCCTGCCGCCTCCAATCTACATGTCGGGTTTTGCTGTCCGCTTGAAAAGTCGGACATCTTTGGGAACAGACAGTTAAGGACAGACACGGACTGTAAAAGAACGCACCCAATGTCAATTTAAATCAATGCAAAATGTCACGGACACAGCTAGTGTCCGATGCTAATGTCCGCACAAGATTTTTCACAAGACCTTAGCAGTGGACACTAGCTGTCGGACACCGACGGTAGTGTGAACGCCCCCTAAGTAGCTATTTAAAAAAATAAATAAAAAATCCTGCACTCTTCACTTTAATGCTTCATACACAGCTCAGAATCTTCCATTTTATCTTCTCAGAATTTTACATTTAGGAACATAGAAAAAGAAAACCCAGCAGGGACAGATATGCCATATGACAAACACAGATGCTCATGGACCCCATGCACTATATTTGGGTGTTGCATACAGGATTTTATCATCTGCAAATTTTGATGCATGTTCTGATGCAAAAATGATGCATACATACCACTGGTGTAATAATAGGATGACGCTTGCTATTCCAAGGTGACATATTTACAGCATTCACCTCATTGTCAGCACATACAAAAATGTAAAGATGCAATAGACTGAAACATCTTATTTGTTACATGTTTATATATTTAAATTCATTGCCTGGCTTCTTTATTAAAGCTCATATTGTTCACACAAAAAGTATTAAAAAGAGAGTGCATAGGATTTTGTTATATATATATATAGATAACACCAGGACCACTGCTTACAAACAGGTCATGGACTAAGTGTTGCTCTTCCTCTTCACTGCACAATGCCCGTGACACAGGTCATATAGTGCATGTCTCCCATAAACTTAAATGAACATCCCCATCTGGGCCATTTGTCAAGAATCTCTTTAAATGTAGCAATAGCATAAAGACAAGATGGCATAATCACATACAGATTGGGGAGACTTAAAATGTTTCGTTATCTGGTTTTAATTAGTAAAAAAAAAAAAAAGTTTATTCATTCCCTTTAATAAGCGCACATAAAAATTAATTGAACAATTGCTAAATCTACATAAATTAAAATGAATTAACCTCTTAGATACTGGACCTAAAATCAAAAACTAGAATAATAACAGTGATAATAATAATGATGTCACCTTCTGAAAATGGCTCCCATTCGTACAAGCGACCCATAAATGGCTTGTTGTTGTAGGATGCGCACTGCACTTCTCTTGTGCCTCTGTTGTTACTGGGACACAGCTGTAAAAACAAACAACCAGACAAGAGTTTACAATGCGGAGGTAATGACCGTTTCTTCAAGGATTTTGTATAATGCTATATCTTTAAACACTGACATAATATACACATCCTCAGCTTGATAAACCACAAACCTTATTTACACTTAGGATTTAGTTCTAATATTCAGGTAATTCCAAATCCAATTATATTGATTAATGCAATCCATTGGAATGCTACACATTGAAGTCTTTGGTACAGACTGTGGCCACTCATAGTATAAACTGGGAGAACTGCTACTATACAAAAGTAAAAGAAAATATAATGTACAAATGTGGCATAAGACAAGGGGATTTGTATGACTGTTAACTAAGAGCTTTAAGGGGCATTCTCATAATATAATTCCATGTGATTTAAAAGTTTATTTATTTGTGTCCAAAAAAGGTATTGTACTGTATGTTTACTATGCCACTAACCGCCCCTAAAATTGCCCATAAGTGGTTTGCAAGCATTTTGGTGGTAATAGGGTTCTTAAGAATAAAAAGGGAGTCTATGTCAGAACCTTATAATCAATAAGTAATAGCATACCCTAATGCTACTGCAGAACATCAAATATATTAAAGGATATCCATACCACATCGTCTTTTGCGGACTGAAAAATTATCATGTGGCAGATGTTTGTTCTATAGGAAGGAATAGTATTCATTGACTGATCCACAATGATCAGTTGCTTTCCCAGTAATAAACAGTACTTAAAAATAGTAGCATGGCTCTCTCCTAATGTTCATGATTAGTTTTCACAGTAGTGGGTCTTACACACACTTAATACATTGTAATCTAGATGTGTTTTACGCAGTTCCAATAAAGATTAATGACAATAGAATAAATGAACATAATGGTTCCTCCAGAGGGAGATATGCTCTGGCAACAGCTCTCTAATCTCTCTCTACTACTCAAAATGTCTGAGCAGAGAACTCTACATTACATACCATATATTCATAATTTAGTCTATGAAAATGCAACAAATGGGAATAAAACTCACTGCCCACACAAGTCATCTTATATCCATACAGTATATTGATGTCTATAACATACACTGATAATTGTTTTGCTGTGTACAGTATACATCGCTGCAAATAAAGTAAGATTTTATTTGTTTTACAGGCTGGAAAACAGTAACATATTCCCTTCTGCAATATATCACTGAACCCCATGTAGGACGCCACAACATTGTGTTAATTCTCTAAAGAAACAAATAAGTATTGTCTTCCCAGCTGCCATTACATTGGTGATAACAGCTATACAATAAACAGGAAATTTGGGGAACTGCAATTATTCTCATAATAACTTGGAATTTGGCAAACTTTCCATTTATTGACTCATGCAGCTTGTAAATGAACTGGAGAACCACCTGGAGCCTCGTACAGCTGATGTATACAGCGCAGTACTATGGTAACATAGGTAAACCTTAGTGGGAGCCTGTAAAACCTCTCAGATTTTTTTTCAGCTTAGCTGCAACAGTCATTGTGTAACCTGAAGTACAAAACTGCAAAAGTGGTCAAATGGCAAGTCTTTTGCATGGCAGTGGCATGAATCTAATCTTTGTCTGCTGGAAAATATAAGAACGAGCGACGTTTTCAGTTATAAAATAATTTTGTCATCTTCATGTGACTTTGTCTGGAGCGGATGTCCAGCCCAAGTTAGGGTGCTTCATAAGTAAATTTTTGGTATGACATTTTATATGTAGTTATATATAAATCTCTTGCTGCAGTTTATTTTTTATTCCAGAATTTTCAATGTATCTTTTTGAGATAACTTTATCTTAAAACAAGGATAGCATATTGCTCTCATATCAAATGTATTGCTGGCTGAATGAATTTGTATGAAAACACTCCAAAATCCAAACTAGACACCAATGACTGATATCAGCCTTACATGAACAAGTTGTAAAAGCATGATATGGCAGCAGGAAATTTTTGACAAAGAGCTAATAATAGGCTAAAAAGTTGAAGTAGTACCACCCACCCTACAAGTCCCCTGATGCTCCCATTCCAATGCGTCCCTGGGTCTCCTATTGGTCTCACAGAGGAAAAGCTACTCAGCCAAGAAGAAGCCCACTACGGAAGCCAGGGATTGGAAAAGATGTTTCTCTTTGGTGTAAAGAGGGATCAGAAGGAATTGGTGAGGTGAGAATTGCTGCTTTAGTTTTTTTAAGTTCCTTCTGAGCTTTTTATCAAGATGTTTATCCTACACACAGGTCATTTAAGGACAGCCAAATCCATTCTCTTGGACAGACACTGAACCAAATACATCTAAAACTAGATGGCGCAGAGTTCTGAAATGGTTCAATTATAGTCCAAAGTAATCAAAAAATCAATGAAATCATTTTAAAAGATAAATAACTGCAAATATGAAAATTCAGCTGCTGGTGAAGGTCGCTGGGGACAAACTATCAAAGCTCTGGGATAACTTTTGGACTTATTTGTGCAAACATGTTGCTTAGTCCACTTTTATAAAAATGGTGGGAAAGTGGGCATGGTTGGCATAGATTAAAAAAAAAAAAAAAAACAGGTTAAAAAAAATCACTAAATTTGTCACAAAATCTCTCCAATAGGGAGGTGGCATAGAAAGTGGAGAAATAACTCACAATAGAAGTAGTAGACATATGTGACTTATTGGTGCAAATTATAACACAAGACTAAAATAAATCTTAAAATAAATCTTAAAGATTATTCAGTTCTGAATACAGGTCAGTAGAACAAACCTGGATTGACAGAAAGCAAGGGCTGCAGAGCTTTATGGAGCATCCAAACACCTTTAGGACTGTTCTGAAATTTCTACTACTAGAAACTAGAAATCACTTGACATATCAAGCAAAGCACCAGAAATGTGGATGGTTCTCTGTTGAGAATGTTGTTTCAGAGAATATCAGTGAAATTTGACTGCCAGTACAATTCAATGTGTGGTCACTTATGGGATATCTCTAACTACTAGTCAGTGGTCCTGACCACGGTTCATCCCCTTTTAGCAAAAGTCCAATGGTAATACAGCAATATCTCAGGAGATATGGAATCTCTGCATAGTCTTATTTATAAAGATATTGGATTGGATGCAGAAGGAGAAATAAAAGCAGCAGAGGCCGAACTGCAGAGAAAAGTAATTTGTGTAGAAAAGGCATTAGTTATTAATACGAATGTTGATAGAAAATAACATTGGCAGTAATTCAGACTACTGAGAGTGCTGCTCAAACTTTCCGGGCTGCACATTAATTGGGAGAGGAATGGAGGACCATTTGAGATCTATACACCTAGATATATGAACCCAACAGGATCCTAAAAGGCCAGTCTGAATAAGTGATTTTGGATTCTATAAGAGTGTTTGGATAACATTTTGTTCTGACTCCATATGAAATGGATTCTGCCATGGCCATTGAGCTCTGGGGATTGTCCCTACCTAATATTAGTATGTATTTTTTGGCAACTCAGTTGCAATTCTTTTTTAATGGTCAAGACTTGAGTTTCAATAATTATTTGTTACCCGAGATTAAGCTATTCTTGAACTATGAACTATGATATTTCTAATTTGATTCAGTTGTTGGAGTTAGAAATTCCAGGTTGGATTAGGTTAGAGACTGAGGTTTGATGGATAAGGTATCTATTGAAAATTGTAGGATTCAAGGTATTACAGGATGTCTTGATATAACCCCCTGTGGGAAACATACATTTACCATACGCTAATAACCTTAATACTAGAGAACTACGGATAAGGAGAGGAATCAGGAAAATCACCCTTTATTTTCTCCCAGGACAGTGCTCTGTAGTCTATATTTCACTGAATACAGTAATACAGATTATATTATTATCTGCACTGAAGAATGACAGTCATTTTGGAAGGACGAAACAGATTTTGAGGTTTACCTCATGGGGAATAGAGCCAGGAAAGGAATTATTTTCAAACTTGTTCTTTCCCTAGTTATGGCATGGGCTTCCAATATTGAGATTAAGAATAAGCATATGGCTTTATTCCCATGACCATGTCAGTCTCTTGGCTGCGAAAAGTAGATGAATTGGTCAATTTTTAATGACGTTGTGCTAGAAATGTCCCTAAAAAAGGACTGAAAGGAGGTAGTGGTGAATGACTTGCCTAAAGTTTACAGTATCTGGAACGCATGTGTAGCAAGACCATATGGAAGACCCAAATCCATAAAGGAACTTCTCACTTGGTGGAGACCTCCAGGTGCATTAGAACAGAGGTTACCAATGCCAAGAAGAATACGTTTTCATAATCAGACATGCTCAGTATTTTGGCATGCGGTACTTTCTATCCAGTCTCAAGAGTTCCAAATGACATGAGCTCAATATTATTATGTAGTATTTCACTAGACTCTTTCCAATAAATTAATGGATCAATAAACAATGATAAAGTAATAATGGATGACTTATTACTCATAGGATATTGGCCTCATCCTTTAATGAACTGTGGTGAGATAACTGGGATCCTCTCCAAATTGGACATCCCGCTGACTTTGACTTTGATGTGGAGTAAGTATTATTGATATAAAACACACGTGTCTGATGAATCATATTAGAGTGAAGACTTTCATACATGTGTTTTCTATGAAACCATCATATACACCATTACAAAAGAACAATGTCACAAATTATAACAAATCACTTTTTAGAAACTGTATTCTGCAAATGTCATTATGCTGTATAGATTTACTTAATCTCTGCAGAATTTCAAAGACTGAATCTTATTGTGAGTCAAGCCCATTGACATTTCAGTAGTCCTGGTGTATAGTTTATTCCATCCGCAATAAGCTGAAATATTTGGAACAGTAACAATACAAGCTTAAATAATTTTTTTTCAGGTGCAATAAATCTGCTAAAATGGAGAGATGAAGCAGAGACGAATCTATAGCTGGCAGTGGCATCAAGTTGTGTAATTACTAATGAAACAAGTACTTCATTGTCTGGACCAAACCTTCTAGAAAGCTCTGCTGTTTAGGTGACGTTATAGTGAACAGATCATCCTCCTGATTTGTCGCACATAAAACCAAGACACCAAGACATTTAATTATACCGTCTGGATCCCGGGTACAGGATTGTGTCTGGCATTTTAAGAGTCACCTGACAATGACAGCGTCTAAAACCAAGAGGAGCTCATTATCACACAAATATAAATATATATATATATATATATATATATATATATATATATATATATATATATTGGAGTAACTGTCACATAAGCATAAACTGTCAGAATTGCTAGCCAAAATGGTTCTCCGCTATGTTTTCATAACCTTCCAATGTAAGCGTGTAGAAAGTTTTAGGAACAGAGAAATAGTTTTGCTTAGTAGCATGTATTGGAGCAAATCTGGAATTTTTTATAGCTACATAAAATTCTAAATTGTAGAGTGGAAAATATAAAGAAAAATCATAAAAATAATATGAAATTTAATATGTGTTTACAACTGTATTACCATAATCCTTATAAGGGTTATATGAGAGTGGGGAAAAGTTTTTATTTAAGTCATAGTTGAAAATACATATAACTTATTTACACCCTGTCAAAAATTGAGAATTCTGGGACAGCCTCTATATGTATAATGTTAACACATACATGGCCATAAAATACTCTAATAATCTAAACACAGTGGGGGGTATTAGACAGTTTTTTGCACCATGTTGACAAAACCTCTAAACTTTCCAATGGAGGAATGGAGAAAAGGAGTCACGGGATATAGAGACTTACAAGGAGTGTGTCTAACTGAGAAGAAAACATTGCCACTATACCACTCTGAAAAGACTTGGTAAGCTGTGACATCTTAGGCTCCTTCACATGGAGGATACTCTGGCTGATTCGGAACGTGTAAACGTTCCGAATCAGCAGCGTTTAAAGCAGGTCCCATTGCTTTCTATGGGAGCCAGCCTACGTGCGCTCCCCATAGAAATGGGCTGCTTTTTCCCATTCATTTCTATGGGGAGCGCACGTTTGCCGGCTCCCATAGAAAGCAATGGGACCTGCTGTAAACGCTGCTGATTCGGAACGTTTACACGTTCCGAATCAGCCAGAGTATCCTCCGTGTGAAGGGGCCCTTAGGCTTTGTCAGGGGTGGTCTCAATGGGACCACTTAAGTATATTGGACGATAGTCAAATTTAAAGATAAAGACTCGAGTCAGTAATGCATTCAACACAGAGACAAATTGAACCTGGGTAGAAGCATACCTTTATTGCATACATCACACCTTTTATACCCATTAAAGTGATGATCTGCTTTATTATGGGGTGCGTCAGTCAGTCTACACATATTCTTATTGATATGGAAGATGGGACAGGCTGACCTGGAGAGTAGCATTCTACAAGCTTAAGTATTACTGAAAGAATGTATACACATATAGGAAATACGTATATATGAATGTATTCATTTCCCTATCAATCCCTTCTTTTGAGAACAGATAGGAGACCTCCCTCATCCTCAAGTACTTCAATAGCAAGAAGCTATTGTCGGGCTTTCCCGAATTCCTTGAAGGTATGGGAAGGATCGTATCTTATTCTCAATTATAGCATTTCACATTTAACCATCATTGAAGGGCTTAGATTCCACATACATAGTTGTATCAATCAATCTATGAAAAAGTCCTTGATTGCAGGAAATTCGGCAGTATCCACAGGTAACAAGTATTGCTGCTACTACTGCCAAAGAAATGGAAAAACTTCACACCAGGTGGCTCCCTTCTTCAAACCACCATTCAAACCAGTTTGAGATAGGGTTGTTGATACCAGAGTTTTTAACAAGGTCCTCTGATAATGTTGTAAGATTTTCCAACACTTTTGTGAAACTTCCATCAGGTCCTGTATGGTTAGGTATATAAGTACAACCATTAATGTCAATAATTTTGCATACCCCTCCTTTTTCTACTAATAACATCTCTAAAACTACTCTATTCCTCCATGTTATCAAAGAAATTAGACCAACTTGTTCAGCCGTTTCCTCTATAACTCTAAGCTGATTGTAGAAAATATCATTTATAAGCCGTATGGTCATCACAGTGTCATTTTGGGTTATCAGCCCGTCGGCCGTCTCCCCTTTTTGGAGTGAAGTTACCAGTATCATCAAAAATAGGATCATTCTTTTGCTACAGGGCTTTATAGTGGTTTGCGTGAATCCAAGTGGGCTTCCCCTCAGGTTTCACAGAAGTGGCGGTAGCACATGACAGAATGTGCAAACGTAGTAGGTTCCGATTTTTTTAAAGGAAGGCACTTGAGTGACATCTGAGTGTCTTCCATGCTCTATTAGTTTCACTGGGGGGCTTCAATTTTGATCCATTTTCAAAGAGTACGATAGGACGAGTTCTAGAATCATCAAGATGGAACATTGGAACTCCTCTCAAAAGAGCCGTAGACTGCACACATGGTCGTGTGCATGAGGCATAGACTCTATTCTAGGGTCAGTGGCTTTGACATATTTATTGTGGTGGGCAATGCACAATGTATAGTAAAATGGACCACCCTTTATTGAAATGCCATACTGGCTTACAATTCAGCAGCCCTTGTATATCCTGAGAGCCCTTAGTTGTGTAGCAAAAGTTCTTGCCAGTGTCTAGTAAAGGAAGGAATTACCATGCATGTGTGAACTTTCTCTGTTATGGTTATTGCCTAACCACAGGTGATTTATTCCCTATCCAATGGGTAGGACCGAAGCTGCAGATAAATGGGTGTTTGACACCAATCACCAGAAGAGGGATAACTAACCACCTGTCTGAATGGAGTAGCAGCTGCACAGGCCCACTGTCACTCCATTCATTTCTATGGGACTGATGAAGTCAGCCCGACTCTCCATACAGGTTGGGTGACTCCTGTTATTTTGGGGCGTTTAACTAGTGAGACTTGCAGTTGTATGCAATGTTTGCCCAATCCTGAGACCAGGGAATGTGCTGAATTTGTGGTCAAACAATTTTAATGTTACTGATGCCTTGGACTGCGACATTTTGTCCACTTATAACTCATAAGATAAGATAATTCTTTAATAGTCCCACCATGGGGAAATTGAGTGTGTTACATCAGCATAGATAATCCAATAATGATATAAAATTTAAAATACAAAATACAAATACAAAAAGCTCCATGGTGGACTCCCGTAGAGATTTGTATCGGCTGTTTTCTCCATGTACAACCAGCCCTCAGAATGTTTGCAAATAAATGGCTCCCTTTCCTGCAGCTTTGGAATCACTAATGGCATGAGACAAGGATGTCCTTTGTCACCAACCCTGTTTATCCTTGTCCTTGAAACGCTTCTTCAGGCGGTCAGACAAGACCCTAGAATTAGAGGGATGACTAGTGGTATGCAAGAACTTCATGCCACTGCTTACGCAGATGACATCCTATTTGTTGTCACAAATCCGGAAGATGGCTTGCTAGCGTTTGAGGATAGATTGTCAGAATTTGGAATAATGTCCAGATACAAGGCAAATTTCTCCAAATCAGAAGTGATGAATATCACTTTATCCAGACATATGGCTGATATACTTAAAACCCGCACCCCGTTTACCTGGGCTAAATCCGACATAAAATATCTGGGAATCCGCCTAACTTCGGATTTGGAGTCACTGTATCAGCGCAACTTCCCTCCACTACTAGAAGACATTAAACATACTCTGACCTCTTACTCAACTTTGCCGATTTCTTGGTTTGGCAGGAAGAATCTCCTTCAAGCTTAATATCTTACCAAAAATCATTTACAAGTTATCGATGCTTCCAATTGCCCTGCCAGCGGCGTTTTTAGTCTCTCAAGACCATCTTTACTAAATTCATCTGTCACAACAAGTGGCCGAGATTAGCCTGGTCTTTGATGACCAGAAAAAAGATTGAGAGAGGCGCAGGATTGCCTCATATCTAAAATTATTATACAACTAGCTGTTCCATTACAATCATCAATCCTGTTCCAAATACTCCACAGTTTGACTGGCTTATCTCTTCGGAAACAATTATGGCTTCCAAAAACTCCTTCTCAAAAAGGACTTTGCTTGCCCCATCTCGAAAGGAACTATTTCATTATGGTCTTGTATGGGCCCAATCCTTGCACCTCAGCTTCCATTGGGGCTAGTTCCAGAACTCTTAGATATATAAGTGGATGCTTACCAGTCACTATGGGACAAGATGTATCTAGAAACGGTGCACTGTTACCCATAGAGGAAATATTGCCGATGCTACCAGATCTTTCTATTTCTTTTCTTCGCAGACACCACCTTGCCACTATCATAGTAAGGTTTAATAGAACTTTCTCTCTTCGGTCTGAGATGACTGCTTTTCAAAAATTGCTGACTTCTTCCACTAGGATGTTTATAAACATATCCCATCTGCTTCATCATCATTTTATACCGAAAAGATTTTACAAGCTGGCTTATCTATCTTCTTGAGAGCAAGAGTTGCAATTAATCTTAACGCCTGATGAGGCTGAGCATGTTTTGGAGGTGTCCCATGGATTTTCACCTTGTATCAGAATACAAGAGAACCACTTTAAGTTGCTTACAAGATGGTACAGAACTCCTGATTGGCTGTATCACAAAAAACTGGCAAAAGATGATTTATGCTGGAGATGTTCTTCTGACTGTGGCACGTATCTCCATATTTGGTGGGATTACCCGCTTGTAAAGCCCTTCTGGTCTGCAATTCAGGATACAATCCGAAAGATATATAGTTCGGTGTTCATCTTAACTCCACCTTTGATATTTTTGAGCATGTCATCCCAGGATTATCATCCTAAGAAAGATAAACTGGTCACCCATGTCTTAGCTGCTGGGAAACTGATTATTCACCTTTTTTGGCTTCAGAAAATTACACCTCCTATCTCACAATGGGAGGACAAGGTATCTCAGATAGCTCACTTCGAAGAGCTCTTGAGCTGGTCTACTAGAACAAACAAAAGATATAGGGAAATCTGTTCCCCTTGGTTGCTGAGACATTTAATGAGAAACTGAATACTAAATTACGTTCAATTCTGAACTTTTCCTTAATGCGGAACTTATTTTCCTTTTTTTTTCTTCTTTTCTTCTCTTTCTTTCTCTCCTCTCTCTCATCCTTATTTCTTGTCTTCTTGTCCTATTTTTACCTTCTCATCTCTTCCGCGTTGTTATTCCAATATTACATTTATTGGCTTTTATGGATCTTAAATATGCTGTTATTGGGTTTAGTCTTTAGTGTCTTTCTGTGAACTGAAAGTTAGGGTATACTTTATACTTTGAGATGTGTTATATGCATTTTTTGTTATGCTGGTTGAAAAACTCAATAAAAACCTTTGTATTAATAATAATTAATAAAAAAAAAAAGCTCCATGGTGGAGGCATTACAGTGACAGTAGGTACAGAGAAAAAGATAAAGGTAAAGAAAATAGTAGGAGGGATATCACAACTTCAGGATCTTTCAGTTCTCTGTATCCAGTGATCTACATTTAGGCCAATGTTGATTGTACAACCTAACCACAGCGGGGAGGAAATACTTTCAAAAGTGCTCCTTCTCATACTTCAGGTGAAGTAGTTGGTCACTGACAGTACAGCCCAGAGCTATCACGGTCTCGTGCTATGGGAGTTGTTCTCCAGCATGGAACACACCACAAACAGTATCCTTCTGTAACCCACCACCTGCACTGGATCCAAAGGGCTCCCCAGGACAGAGCTGGCCCCTCTAATCAGCTTGTTGAGTTTATTCCTATACCCGGTTGATATGCTACCCCCCAGCAGGCCACTCCGAAGAAGATGGCTAATGCCACTACAGACCTGAAGAAGGCCCTAAGAAGTGCCCCCTTGACTCCAAAGGCCCTCAGCCTCCTGAGCAGGTAGAGACTGCTGTGGTCCTCTCTCATTTGTATGTGGAAGATAAATCAGAGCAGGATCATAAAAATATGGTGTTCACAAAGTGCCCAAGTAATTGAAAATAAATTACAATGTTTAGCATGTCTCCTATAGGGCACATGTTCTGGTGATTTAATTTCATTTGGATGAGCTATTAGAAGGGAATATGATAAGGGATTCATTGTATACAGTTCATATGCTGTGATTAATTGGGTTTTCTCAAACTTTTACATTTATGTTCGATCCACAGAATAGGTCATCAATTGAAGATTAGTAGGGTCCAATACCCAGGATCCCCATGGATCACTGCTACTTGACAGGCCAGGTGACATCATGTTCATTGGTTACGTGGCCTAATGACAGTTCATTCCCTTTCAAGTAAATGGTCTCAGCTGTGATACCAAGCACAGTCGCTGTACAAATGTATGACGCTGTGCTTGCTTCCTACATAAATGGCTCACCTCAGCGCTGCAGACTTTTCAGACAGCTGATCGGCAGGGGACCTAGGTAATCAATGTTTAGAATCTATATACTTTTAGTAATCCCCACAATTACTTATTGGGGGACTTTGCTACTGATCATATGAGCTTGATTTATATCCTTAGTTTCCAGAAATATGATCTACACATTTGAGGTTCAGTTCTAAGAAATTCCAACATGCAACCATTGACTGCTATAAAATATTACATATACACTACGTACACTGAATAAAGTTGTTCTTACAATAGAATCTGTTCCCAAACGTCCTTTCCACTGATTTTATAGGAAACCTCTACATTTCTGCTATGCTACCATTGGAATATGGGAAATTAAACTGTTTACCATCCATCTTGTCACAAGACACCTTATCTGGAATCTGATCCCAAAGAGAGAAATATTTAGAATATGGATTATGCTGAGTTACAAAGTTACACTGTACAAATAAAACAAAATGGCCCACCCAGAGGAAAATATTTTAACTACACAATAACATGTAAGCGCAGATGTTTGCAATAAGGCAAAGTGGCAGATATTTTAATGTAAAGCAAAAAAAACTAATTTATTTTGTGTAAAATCTGTTTAAAACATTGACCCCCCATGAACATAAATGGGATTACAGAGTATATTTAATATGTTACCAATCATGTCAAACTTATTCATTTTCTGCAGTTTAACACAAAGCTGAGTGTTTAGCAGCTGTACCTCTTACAGCTCAAAGTTCACGGGTAAAGAAGGAAGATTAGATCCATAGAGGGAAAGCAAATAAAAAACCTTATAGTTTCCATCACCGTTCCATCATCTAGCCAATATGAACTATTTCTGGCAAAGGTTCCAGATACAATCCAGAAATAAAAGACCAAATGTGTTTGCGTATTAAAAACACAGTGTTTAAACCACAATACATCACACAGACTACCAGGGATACCTACGAATTAGAGTCAATGTGGTGCTATTAAAATGTGGGATGGACAGTCAATTATTGGATAGCAACCAAGTTCTGGTGAAAGTTGAAGCTATGGGAAATTTTTAGCAAGATACAAAAAAAAAAAGCAATAAAACAAGGGACTTTCAAATACTGTAAAAGTAAAGACTGGCCATTCCTCTACAGATAACCATGTACCACCATGCTTGAATACCATCATATAAAGAGTCTACCTTACCTTAAATTTGTTTAAGGACACCAGTTTATGATAAAACCTATTCAACACAATATTGTAACTTACTAGCAAAACTGGCCGCAACTCACTACACAACCACTGATGGCCACAGATTGACAGATATAGGATAGGCATCTCATGATAGAATATCAAAAAGTATGTTGTTTTGAAAAGCTGGTGATTATATGACACATAACTGAACCTATTCAAGAGGAAAGGTAAGTAAAGACATATGTACCAAACCCTTAACATGCCATTTTTTTGTTCTTTTTGCACACTTTAACTATATACTAGTGTTTTATACCAGCACAACGTGGTAGCTGATTCTTTATGTCTGAAATTGAATGTCTATGTTTGAATATAATAGGATTCATTCTTACAATATTATTTTTCAAAATAATCTGTTTTCAGTCTAAGGCCTGGTTCATAGCTACGTTCGGTATTGTCTACGCATGATTTGTGTGGACACCGCGTGGAAAACACACAAACCCCATTATAATCTATGGGATCCGTGTGGTTTCTTAGCTATCTGCTATTTAATGCATTTGGTATTCCGTTTGGGGGGACCCAGAGCGGACTCTCCATATAAAATACTGAATGCAGATGTGAACAAGGCCTAACTTGTGTAAAACTTTATTTTTCAAACCAACCCTTCATGAGATCAGACTTGCATATGAAATTAAGATATACCAGCAATGTTAGCCATACTATGTGCCAGTATATAAAATACACATTCAAAACTATTTTACAAAGTCAACAGGAGATTGCTTTATTTCTAATAGTGAAGAATTCCAGATGTTTTTGTTTTTTGTTAGGTTCTTCAGCAGTATAAAATATGTCTTTCATTTCCTCTGCCTAAAAGTCTCGGTTTTGATGTTTCTGGATGTATTGTATAGCTTTACTGGTTCCAGGAGAAATTTACTTTGCAGTATTACAATAGGTTTTAATAAATCCGGTAGTTTATCATACTTTTAAAGAATATTACAGACATTATATCTGAGATCTGAAGTAATTTAAGATTTCCAAACAAAAGCCAAACTCCATTGAAGATTAAGGTGTTCATCCTATTAGTGCTACTAATCCAGATCTACCTAACTCATAGTAACAAGATCCAAGATGTAGAAAGCAGTTGTGGTAGATGTGACCCGACTAAAGAGTTAAAATGGATTTTTTTCTGATCCTACAGAAAAACATGTATAACCACTTGAGCTCACCACCAAAACAGTGAAGTAGCTGAACATTGTAAGGACCCTGTCAAGCAACTGCTCTGCTTTCTGGCAGTTTGTAGATATGGAAGAGCAACTGCAGTTGTGCCGAAGATATCAATAATTACATTAGTCTTCAGAAGGAGTGGAGTTCAGGTTGAATGCCCGTTCTTTGACTCCTTACCAAACTAGATGAATCCAATACACTGTCTTTATTTGTCTATCAAATATTTTGTGTAAATTAGAAATGGTAGAGCTTCACCATAAATATTGTAATAGCTTACAGTAATATGCTACTAATGTACATTCTACATAATGCATGTCTACAAAAGCAAATAAAAACTATTATCCAATAAAAGTGCAACATTCCTAAAGTGTAGAGTGTGTAAATCTTACTAGTGGTGTCCCATCAAGACAACCTCTGTTATTACGCTTTGTTAGCACTTATACACATCATAGAGCAATGCAGTATACTTCAAAGTCCCAGTAAGCCAAAGAACAGAAGCACTGACAAACGAAGATGTTTTGGTGCAATATAAGGTTTCCTATACCATATACAAATAGAAAACCTCATCATTAAATGGTACCAATGATAGAGTGCATTAATTTTGCTATAAAATGGTGTACCATATCTGTAAGTAGACTAGACTCTTTTAGTTTTGGCAGCCTATGTTATTACTTGGCCTGTTACCATGCTTTGTATAGGCAAGTGGCAATGGGTTCAGCTAAGGCCAGGTTCACATCTGCATTCAGGTTTTTGTTCAGGGAGTCTGCTTGGCGCCCCCGAAGGGAAGCCTATATGCATTTAAAAGCGGTTGCATATGGAAACCACATGGATCTATAGACTATAATGGGGTCCGTATGGTTTCCACACGAATTATGCACAGAGAAAAGTGCTACTTGCAGGACTTTTCTCTCCACATGTTTTGAGCGGAAACCACATGGACCCCATTATAGTCTATGGGGTCTGTGGATCTCCCAGGTAACCGCTTTTTAATGCTTATAGATTTTCATTTGGGGGTCCCCAATTAGACTTCCCAAACGGAAACCCGAACGCAGATGTGAATAGAGCCTCATATTCCTAGTTTTTCAGAGCTCATTTATGGATCAGACATTGGTGTAGATGGTAGCTAAGTACAAGTGTTCCTTCAGAGACAATTCTCTTCCTTCTGGAGGGAAGCTACTTTGCTTAATTATTATAGGGCTAAATTTATTTTCTGATCATTTCTGACCAATGAAACAAACCCAACAAATATGTTATTAATCCAGAAATTTAGAGACAGACAAAAATCAGATGTCTTGTCTGAAGCTTTGTAGACTGACAAGAAAATATGCCTAAAAATACCACCTGCGTTATATTTTGGCTGGTTTATCTGGTTTGAAGCTTTGTTCCTTTGAGTTGAGCTACAAATCATTTTGTGGTCAAAAAAACCTGCACATGTGATATAGTGGATCTCAAATATTTTTAAAGGAAAATTAAAGTAAGAATGAAATATGTACTATATCAGCAGCATATGAAAGTAGTTACAGTAGATCCTGGTTCGTGGTGTACAATAATTCTATGGCAGTTAGATACCCCAGACATACAATATGAAGAATAAATCTAATGCATGTCTTGAATAACCTAATTCAAGAAAGGAATGTGTTTAATGGCCTTTAAAATGTAGAAGAATTTCTTTTGCATCTGAAGAGGAAGGGAGGGCGCTTGGTTACTCCAACATCGAAATAAGAATGGGACTACATGCAGGTGGCAGAGTTCAACACCAAGAATGTATAAACACAGCTGGTAAGTTTAACGTCTAACTCAGAGTAGCAGTAAAGTGCCAGACAATCTCAATGTGTTCACAGTCAGAACACCCGAGAAACTAGTCAACGACTGGATGTTGTATTTACTTTAAGCAGGTGTAGATGACAGTGGGAACTGCTGGCTTTGTGTCAGCCACACTTAATTTTAACATTAAGCAATGACAGGGATCCACAGAAAGTATCCTATCACGTCAAATGGATTATTTTAAGAATAGTCAGCTTATATGACCTTTGCACATGTGGGACCGCAGGACTTTATTTTTACCAAAATTGACATCGACCTAAAATGTCCTTAATATTCAACTTCTGTGAACGGTCTGATTCACTAGACGCTAAATGGTTGTATGAGCATGAGAAAAAGGGACGTGAAAGAAACAACAATTATTTGAATTATTACATGCATTTTAATAATTAAGTCATGTAAAATATGATGTATCATGTGCATAAATACAGATAAATATAGATGACAGACTAGAAATGGTGTTATGTAGCCTATATGTTATCATGACAGCTGCATACATCCCTCACCTCTGCAAAAGCTGCTTCTGCCTTTAATGCCTAAATGCTGTACCCCCCTTCCTCGTGTCCACCAACCGCGGTTGGGCTATATAATCAACATCACTTCGTACAGAGAACTAAATGATCCTGAAGTTGTTTTTTTAAAAATTTTATTTGCTATGACTCCTAGAGTCTTTTATATCCGCTATTCTGAGCTTGTATGTGTTTCTCTCTTGCTATATACTACTGTACTGTCCATGCTGCTGTAACACACTGAATTTCACCATGGTGGGACTATTAAAGGATTATCTTAAGTTATCTTATATATATCCTAAAACATAAATTTGAATAGTTTTTATGAAGCAAGAGAATAATACAGTGTATCTGGAAGTATTCCATCTACATTTTAGAGTAATATTTATTTTAAATTAAAGGGTCTCTATCATTGGGAAAAGTCATTTGTAACTAAGCATATATTTGCATATCCTTTAGAAAGGCTATTCCACACCTACCTTTAGTATGTAAATCCCCTCAGTCGTTTTTGAATGAGTCCGCTTTTATTGATATGCTAATTATCCTCCAATGTGCACCCAAAGTCTCAGTGAGCACTGACTACTGTGTGTACACAGGGGAGTTGAGAGCAGGGAGGATGATGAGTGATCATCTGCAACAGCAGCAGCCTCTCCCTGGGCGGATTTACATACTAAAGGTAGGTGTGGAATAACCTTTCTAAAGGCTATGCAAATATATGTTTAGTTAAAAATGACTTTTCCCAATGATAGAGCCCCTTAATAGTATTCTCTAAGATGTAAAATATGATACAAAAATATTTGACAGATTTATAGTTATATTCGGAGTTGTATAATCTGTGTCGCCATTCATGATACTTATACTCTCACCCTATATTTCAATATATCGCCATGTCTATACTGCTGTGTACAGTATTCTCATTTAATCCTCAAAGCTGAGAAAACACTGCCTGCAAAAAACATTCAATTTTAGGGATACACTAGCATTTGGGTCTCCGTTGCTCGAGTCCGCAGGAGGACGCAAAAGACGGAGACCCTATCCGCTTACAAAGCAGTTACCTGCGGGTTTCCACCTGTTTTATACTGATACCAGCAGAGAAAAAAAGTCCTTCTTCCAGGACTTTTTTCCTCCACCAATTTTAAGCGGAATGTGCGGATGTGAATCTAGTCTTAGGCAGCCATCTGTATAGAATACATATCAACACTCCAGACATAAACATCATTTAGTAAAATTATTAGATGTTGCCACATTCCTAGCAGTCATCTA